>NC_058024.1:14467203-14767203 GCF_019176455.1 Solea senegalensis | reverse complement strand
TGGCAGAGGCTGGGGGAGGTAACCTATCTGGGGGGTTTTCTAGGAGATGACACCGTGCTATGGAAAAATTGGGATGGTGTCAAAGAAAAGGTCGAAGGACGCCTAATGAAGTAGAAATGGCTTTTGCCAAAACATTTCTGTCCTCATCATTAATAACTAATAATCTGCATAATTTAATCTTGCTTTTAAAAAAGAGGAAAGTGGACAGGGTCTGTTCCATCTGGCCGGCGGGGGCGCTGCCATATGTCTCCAGTTTATTCAGAGACTTTTAACTGGGCCCTCAGTCCTGGTGTGGAGACCTCTGTCCTGCAGTTTACTGCAGAGGCTTTGTGGTCTGAAACATGGTTTATCAATGTTAAACAAAAAAATAACTATTCATCCTTGCCTGCATTTTAAGTGTTTTTTTTCACCCTGTGTGGACCTTGTTAAAAAAGCTGAGGCAGCAGCAGTTGGGACTCTTTGTACTGGCTCCAGTCCTGCATGGTTCTTTTTTTAGATCTTCCCAGCTGGGCAGGAACCTCTCTCTCTGGACGGCTTCATGAGGCTGTTTTTTTTTTCTCTGGGTCAGGTGGAAGAGCTAGCTGGACCTAATCCTGCTGCTCTTGATACTTGGTTTAAAATCACATCATTCCATATTGTTAATCAGTTGCTAGTTTACTGTCAGAACCTGAACTATCCCTGTTGCTGGACTTCCATGAGGATGCAAACTGTACTGACCCTTTTCCTGCTGTGAGGATAATTCCTGATTTGACATCTCTTTGGTCGGTGTGACATAAAAATCTTTATATACTGATCTACAAGAATCCCATCTGGGCCTGAGCACTGCTATTTAAACAAGCATGGAGGTCCTTGTGCAAATTACTTCTGGCAAAGAACTAGGAGACCTGAATGGTAATGTGTCCTTTTTGCAACGAGGG
This sequence comes from Solea senegalensis, assembly GCF_019176455.1. Classification (NCBI taxonomy): domain Eukaryota; kingdom Metazoa; phylum Chordata; class Actinopteri; order Pleuronectiformes; family Soleidae; genus Solea; species Solea senegalensis. Next base: position 14,766,286 of record NC_058024.1, on the reverse strand, counting down.
ACAGACAGTCAATAGTTGAAATAGAGGACTGAGACGGGAACAAGTTGAAAAACAGTGTGTTTTTGCAGTATTGCACATGTGTGATGTTGAAGTGCAGAATACTTGTGCACATTACATTTTATAGAGCCACTCGTGATCTGGACACATTTGATCACATATATTCTGATTATTGGGGGCAATCTCCTCTGTCCAGGATGGACATTTGATTGTTATTTTTTATGTTGTAAGTCATAACAGAATGTTGGTTATGACATGGTAATGTTCACACTTGCACACAGGGTGGCTTGCAAAGAAAAAATCACACACCAAACTTGGATGGACTTGACCACAAGACGGTGCAGATACAAATCAAGACTCACTGTTAATAATTTTCTTATCACAAGTTAATAATAATTTCAGTCATTCTCATAGTTGATAAGATTGTACATTGTACAAAAAATAAATATTACTTTTAATAGCTTTTGTGTTGCGTGATTCCCTAATTCCAATTCAACTGCAGGTGATAAATATCGGTCTCGACCAAAACAGAGTTGCAGAGGTGGGTGAAGTGAGGAGGAAAAGTGGAAAAATCTCAGTGATCTGTCTGCACTGACAGCCACAAAGTCCACAAGGGCTTAAGACTGTCTCACTGTAGCATCAGCAAGTGCTTAAGGGCTTTGACATGAACTTCTGGACACTTCCCCAAGGATTTTTAGCAAGTGTGAAAAACCCTGTAGACATTTCAGAGCAAGACACCATGTTGTGACATCAGAACACTTTGTATTAAGTATACGAGCATATGAGTATATTGTTTCAAGGCTGGAAATGTACACAGGTGTGTCATTATAGGTAAACCAGTAACTTGTTTCAATATACTGTTAATGTGATTTAAAGCTTTTGTATAATTTATAATCAACGACACTCTGCTCAACATGTTACGTGACATAAAATTATCAAAGTGCAAGGAATTATATCATATAGGGATAATGCCCCTTTTGAGTTCAAGTACTAATATAAAAGCTTGGTGTGTGGAGCTGTTTTCAGTTATTAACTCTGGGTTATGTCTCCAGATTTGGGTCCGGACATCTTCTGGAGTTTGCGCTTCACAAATGTGGGAAGGTTTGTGTTTAATAAGCATTCAGAGATATCCAGGCGAGGGGTGGCATCTTTCCTCTTGCTGAGTTCGCACATGAGCTCACTAGGACATTAACCAGAAATTAAACGAGGAGGACGAGCTGTCAGAAAAATCTCTGGAATCACTCCTGTGAGCTTTTGTGTTTATACAGTTCAGCACCTCAGGATAATCTCCGGAGGCGCTGCAGAGTTCAGTGCATGTCTGAAAGCAGTTTAAGTTTGGAAACGGTGACACTTTTTTAACAGATTGCAACGGGTACATCCTACCTGTGGGCTCATTCATTAAAACAAATCCCCTGAAATACTAGACGTTGCGTGTAGTGGAACAGTACATTTTGGCTGCACTTTCGGTTATTTTTCCATGACTTGCTAACAGTACAGATAGGCAGGTTGGTTATTGACAGATACACCAGTCAATCATTCCACATAGTCTGAATTAAATGATTGGTCATTAAAATAGTATTGTGAACGCTGGATATCAGCTTTTTTTCAGATTAAAAAAATGGGTATTTGGAGGTGAATTCAACAAATTAAATAAAAAGTGTTCAAGAAGCAAAACATCTGTTTGGCGCACTTTAAACAAGCATTGCAGTGTATGTTTTATGCTGAAGTTGCAGATTAAACAACTGCATCAGTGTCTGTATCAAAGCCTCAGTGTTCTAACTGTATTAAGTGGCCTCCTCCAACACACAAAGACACAACACAATATTTGTTCAGGCACTCCACACAATCATCACAAACCAGAAAAGCAATATTTAAATGTATTATTGATTTCCTCCTCTAAGCACAGCAAAACTACCGGACTCTAATTTCACAGTCTCAGTACTACATGCATGTTCCATTGACAAAGCTTACATTTACAATAAGTAGTGTACTCCTGTAAGAAGACACACATGTTTTTACTTTAAAAGAAAACAAAAAAACATTCCAATCTATTTGAAGATTCATTTACACCACTGAAGTCTCTCCTGCTTGTTTAAGTGAGGTCAATTACATTTTTAAATGCAGTCATTTACCGGTAAACGATTTTAAGTAACAAACACATTCAGTTGGGTTTTTTTTTTTACACATAAATGATGTCACTTTGCAAAAACTTCTTGCTACTGCTGTTTTCATTACACATAAAATGCTCATAACATAACTTTATAAGGATTTTCAGTCAGTTCACAACACCCAACTAGACCATGACATACTGAAAACCTGCACAGGAAGCATCAGCTACAGATGTTCACATGACACATATGACACACATTCTGCTGAATATTATAAAATTAGCAACATTTCTACGTCGACTAGTTTGGTAGAACTTCTGTAAAGTCTTGCAAACAAACAAATAAAAAAAGATGTGTGTGGGGCTATTAAAAAGATTTAAACCATTTAGAAAGTAACTCAGCTGATAACACTTCATTTACTCTTTCTATACTTTCTGCCCTATATTAGCTATCTATGACCAGGCTTGAGACATGAGACCCCGAGTCCAAAAGAGACAAGGACAACTGGTCACTCTCAGTACAGAATTATGAAATGAAAGCAACACTGAGTTTCTTTAACCGCAGCTTGAGTGGAGCTTTCCAGCATTACATCCTAGCACTAGCATACCTATCAAGGCGAGCATGGTTAGCATGCTAAAGATATCTTCCCCTCACCACATGACCTGTTAGGTACATGAGAAGAACTAATGTCTGGTGCAAGTGTAACTTACATGCCTGTGAGTTATTTATTATAAATTTGATACAGTAATAAATCACAATTCCTGAGATTTACCCAATTCATATACAGATCAAACTATCATTTTAATGTATTTTCCCCTTTGTGTAATTCTCACTGAACCTAACCATTCTGCAGCTGTTTCTTTGTTTCAGGTTCACATGAGAGTTAGTGTTCACGGTTGTTCATAAGACGTTACATCTGTCTTTAGTCCCTCAGTGTGATAATAACACCATCATCCTGTCCTTTCCACAACATCTCCCCCTTAAAATCCAGCATGTTGTGTTTGCGGCAACGCAGCAGGATGCCCACCACCTTGTCAGAGATCTTCACATAGCGGTCGAAGAGCCGACCGAAGGTAATGATGCAATGTCCCTTCTTATCCTTGATGCCCATGTCTCTGATAATCCACACCATCTCCTCCATCTCCCTGTGAATGTGCCTCTGGGCCCGGTCACCCCTCTCGGCCGTCTTCGAGCCATCTTTGGGTCGCCCATAGCCTGTGTCGCCCTTGCAGAGGCGCTGAGACATGGCAAACTCATGGTCAAACTCCTCACTGAAGGGGTTGAGCTTCTGGCCCTCAATGTGCTGCTCCGACCACTGCTGCCAGCGGCCTCTGATGTCATTCATCGTTGCAATCCTAATCTGGAGATACATTAATCAGCAGGTTAATGTCTTTCCCATAATATAAACTGTAGATATCCAATATCCAACAAACCCTGCTCTTTTAGGTTCTTTTTTTTTCAGACCAGATAAAACGGTAACATAAATGTCTCTAAATAAACTTACTCTTAAATAAACTGGTTGGTTTTGTTGATCCATTGAACTTTGCTCTGCATTTAACTTCACTATATATAAATACAGTACGTATCCTGTGAGTATATAAATATGTATACTCATATTTAGAATGATGAGCTCAAACAAAACATCAAGGTGGTGGCCGTGGCCAACTCTCAATTAGATTATAGAGATTGCAGAGACAGAGATTGCATTGTGTACACACTACTTTGTCAACTCCTCACGCGACTTGTCAACTTGTGCCACTGGCGTCGATGTGTCGACACATCGGCTTTTCTGTTAATGCCCTCGGTTGTTAAGTGTGGATAAAAAGCCACTACGATACAAAACCTTTGCGCATCCTCTTAAATTTGTTCATACAAGCCCTTATACTGTGTTCTCTTCATCTGCAGTCCTCCCTGCATGTCTTCTCTCTCTCTCTCTCCTCTGTAGGTATTTCCTCAGCTTGCCAGGCCTTCAGATCAGTGTCATTAGAACTTCTCGGTATTTGATCTATGAAAAGTTAAGACTTGTAACTGAAGGACCTTCCACAAAACTCTGTGAACCCTTAAAGTGATAATGAACCTGTATCCCACTGCTGTTTTTTTTTGTTGCCACTAAGATTCCTCGACACTATTTAGAATTATTTAATTTATCTGATCTTATTTATTACTAAATACGCAATTTCTTTTTTTTTGCAATTGGATAGCACCTGACCACTTGTAAGTCTGAGTGTAAATACACCCAAGGACGTATTGTTATCTGAATCACTTCAGGAGGTGATTGGAGATGCATTGTGACCACATTGAACAGAAATGTAAATGTAACAATTCTCCGTGAGCGGAAATATATTAGTGGCTCCGAGTGCAGAAAATTTGTTGCGTGTCCCCAACATCACTGTTCCTCACGTGCCTCGGCCCTCACCCTGTCTTCCCCTCACTGACTATTCCACCTGAAGGTCAGGAGTAAGAACATATTGCAGTGGAAGACTATTTATTTACATATGTTCCATTGCGCTGCAGTCCAGCTTGTGTTTTTATGAGTTGGAGCCCCTTGACACACCAGAGGCTCCTGGCTGGCTTCTTTGCCTTTTATAGGATAGGTTTACTACTGCAGTTATGCAACTGTTGTTTGGTGTCTGTGAAGGGATTGGGTTTCTGCAGGTGACATCAAAGGGACTTCTGCTTTACCATGTTAATTCAAGCTGTGAGCATATTTATGCTCCCCTGTGTATTTAAAACAGGGACGGATATGACATCTAATGTGGTCATAGCTAAAACAGGCAGCACGGACTCATAAGGGTCTTGTCAAAACGTGTTTATAACCCATTGCTTCACACTTGTATTTGTAATTAAAAGGTAATTCATGCATGGCCATGTTATCTTTTCAGTAAGCCTGCCTCTTTCACATTCACCTGTGCAATGGACCAAATTGCAAATGGCCTCTATCACAAAATTAAATGTTTTTGGACGTTAGCCAGAGAAGTAAGTGATTGAGCTTTACTGTATTCTCTTGTCTTTTCATACTTGGTAAGGGAAATGATGAAAAGGTCCCCCTGGCTGCTTTCTCCGCTGTATAAATCTAGCTAGTGTGATATTTGGAAATTGCCATATGGAGGTAATGTTAAAAAAGGATAGGACAGCTCATTAATTTAATGTGTCTCTCATGTTCATAAGCTATTTAGTCTGTTTCTAAATAGCCACAAAATTCTGTGGCTAGCTGTGGGTATGGTATTGGGCAGTGAGATACATTAGTACATTTGTCCCGCTACAAGAAACTTCACCAAATACTTAATTTGCTGTAAAAACCACTCTACCTTGGGCCTGTTGGTTTGTTTTTTGGTCTTGATGTCACTCAAGTTGGATTCACTGCTGCTGCTGAGTCCTGCCTCCTCTCCAAGCCCACTATCCTCTGTGTCCACACTGCTACTCCTTGAACTCTTCAGGGACTTGCTGCCTAGATATTGATTGCTCTCCTCTGGACTTGACTCCATCTTGCTGTTGATGGCATTGACCAATTCACTGCAGCTGAACCCACAGCATTTGGGCTGGATGGTCTTGGTCACAGAACGGGTCCTGATCTTACTCCCAGTGGTGTCGGCAGCATCTTTTGCCATTACACGTGGGGTGACAGTCAGTTTGACCGTGTCCTTGCAGTCATTCTGGTCTATCTCCTTGACAGATGAAGGCATCCAGCCACTCGGGATAGCATCCTGCTTTTCTGCGTGGTCGGCGGCCCAACCCTGCCAGCTCTTTGCCAAAGACGACACCATAGCAGCACATTTGATCTTCCGTATTGCCCGTTTGAAAGTCTGAGGCTCCGGTGGTGAAACTACGGTGGTTCCGCCGCTACTCATGATGACTGGATAACAGCTGGGCCTTTTTCTAGAAGTTGATACTTCTTTAGGTTCTTCTTAGTATTTTAGAAAGGCCTTGCAAGAGTTAGCATGTGTTTATAGTTCACCAACTTCCACAGATAAGTCAGCTAAATGCAAAAGGCCTTGAACATTCCTTTTGAGCAAAAATTTAAGTTGAAAACCACTACCAAAAACTGAGAGGAATCAAAATTGCTTCTGTTTGAAAGGGTTTTGCTGCTTGTAGCAGCTTGTAGAAAACTCCTTACTCTTGAAGATATGTGTAAATACTGCAGCTGAGTCCAAGCATCTCAAACCTTATGGGGGGATGGCTCTTCACAAAAACATCCAGATCATCAGTCGGTCAGTGGGTGAGCCTCCAGTGTGTAGAGTGCAAGGACTTTGGCTTTAATCTCCTGCTGAAGCCTCTCTGGCTCCACGCTGGCCTTTAAATAGGGGAGGGCAGTAAAGTAATGTCCACGTGAGACAGGAAAGGCCGGTGTCAACATTCTGCTTACTACACACACACACACACACACACACACACACACAGTGGGGAGTGGAATTTCTTCCTCTGGGATCTGGGTAACAGGTGTCTTGCATTTTAAGCATTTATTTTACACACAAATAATGCTGAAATACAAACAGGACATTGCTGTGAGTCAGGTTCCTATACATGCAGTCACTGTGTGTGTGTGTGTGTTCAAATACCTTTATGCTTTGATCATCTGAATGTATGAGACTGAGTGACTGTGAATTCTTACACTGTGGGTCACACAGGGGCTGAGGTGTTTGACTGGCTCCAGCCATTTTAGTCTTTATATATTTGTGAATGTAAGCATGTGAATTCCTGGATGATGATGTTGTAGACAATGATGATGATGATTCATGTACGTTCTTAAGTATAATTTGAGTGCAGCTTTCTCACTTGTTCACTGCACAACGTTTATTTATGTTTCATTACCTAATTGTTCAGCTTGTACATTGATGGTGACTGTGTGGTATTTTTTTACGAATATTTTTTTTTATTTGTAGGCAACTTAGTGATAGAAATTTGGGAAAATGAAGAAAGTCAATTTAAACAGTTGTGAGCCCTTCACAGTTTCAGTGCCATTTAAGACTCTTTTTCAAATTTTTCAATAACTGTACAGCAAAGTTTCCCAAAAGTTTCGATGACAAGCACTAGACAGCAGTTTGGAGTTTTTGCTGATAGTCATTTACTGTTAATGTAATGTTAAGATATAGCATTTAGAGCGTCAGTCGCTGCAAGGTTATATGGTCATAGCATGTTACTACTATGTGAGTGCCAAGTGCAGCGGTTTTTAGTTTGTCATATGTTATAAAAGGTTTGGCATTTCCAGGAAAAATAAAATGTAAAACAAAATCCAATAGGCTCACTTCCTGTGGGTTTTTGTAGCTCTTGCAGCTCAGCCCGCTCACTAATCTCCGGCTCTGGGGTTTGGAACCTGGTCTACAGTAAAATCAGCTGATAGGTGATCATATCAGTCAACAGGGTAATTAACCACTGAAACTGATGATAAGGCAATGCAAGGTGTCTAAATGCAACATGGAAACTAAAGTACCAAAATGTATTAATACTATTAATACATTATTTTTACATATTATCTAATATGTTTTCCTTTGAAGAAGAAAAAAAAACATGGTTAATTGTGCCTGCTTAATAAATAAGACACAATTTGTTGATAAGTATATAATATAATTATTACTGTATTAGATTCTATTTCATTTAATGTACATACAGTACATAAATCGTAACTATAGTTTATATATTATTATTGTTATTATTATTATAATAATAACTAACATATTAGTTATAAAAATTACTGAGATGAAGTAAACAAATAGAATGGAATGGAATGGAATTAAATCATGTAGATTGTGTCTGCTAAATCTTGTTAGTTTGTTTTATAGTATTGAAAGATACTATAAAAAGAATGCAAACTGCCACCGCAACTAGAATGAGTCTCTGTGTTTGTAATAAACAAAGAAATGAACTAATTAACCTGTTTCTTTTTCCTCAACATGTTCCTTGGTGATTTCCTATAATAAAACTGTGTTGTAAGTTTCCAGAGGCAGAGTTCATTAGCCAAAGTCATTATAATCATCTTAGGGCAAATTGAATTTAAAGCAAAATTACTGGGATTAATTCATGAATTACCACTATGCAGTCATTGGGGTTTATATGAAACATTTAATAATAGCAATATCGGAATTAAAAAACACACAAAACAATTTATTAACAGCTATCCATTCCTCATAATACATCATCTGATATAATCTGTTTATTTCACTTGTAAACCATAGAAAACATCACATTTGTTTGACTCGGCATCAATATTTCTAAAGTCTGCCAAGTCAACAGATTGAAATGTTCAAATGTGACATTTTGGCAAATTTGAGATTTGTTGCTGTAATAACAGTACATTATATCAGTTTTTAGAGAATGTTGTAACATTATGAGGGAAAAAAACATGACCTTTCTCTAGTCCTAACCAGGTGATTTTTTGTACAGAAACCTTTCCACAGGTTACTCACAGCGTTGTCACACCATAAGTGAAAGAAATCCTGGTGACAGGGTTGTTATGCATGTACACACACACACACAAACTGAACAAACAAAAAGCATTGATAGTTGCACTCCTTCTATACATCAAGATCATTTATTTAGTAAATGAATTTGGACGTCAGTTTACAAACGTTAATCACAATGCTGTTCATGAGAATCAAACATTTCTGTGACACACAGCCAGACAAAGCCAAATGTATCCTCTCAGTGTCTGAAGACTAAAATAGCCATTTGGTGTTCAAGCGTCACTGGCTCAGGTTTCTTGCATGTGTGTGCCTCAGATTCCTGCCTATAAGGCAGCAGCTGCCTCACATGCAACCCACCCCACGTCACCCGCTGTGCGTGCATAGCAGGCTGCACAGAAATAGTCATGCCTGCCACTAGAAAGCGACGAGAAAGGTGTGATCATCAAGGTACAAGACTCAAAATAAGATTTTACTCAGTAAGTTAGCTGTGAGTCACTGTGCTGTAGTGTATTGCATTGGTTACCACAAGAAAACTTCACCAGCTTTAGTGGGCGTTCAGCAGCAGAGTAGTGAACTGTCAACAAGTCAGCTTAACTTCAGTTTTTGGATTACCTTAAACTAGTTGGATAGAAATGATGTCACTAATATATTCTAAGCGTATATTTCATGCATTCAATAGACTGTAATTACCACATGGCACTTATAGACTTTACATTATAAATAACAAAAATCCACTGACACACACACATTCAGGTCTTCTTTTTGATGGCCTTCTCTATTACATCAGCCTGATTATGATCATCAATCATACACTCCCATCTGTATTAAAACTTCCATTATTTTAGAAAAATAGGAAACAAATATAATCGCTTCTGAAATTAAAGATCAGAATCAGGCTTAAGTAGCCAAGTCAATTATCATACACTAGGAATCGGCTGGTGTTGATACTCTATACAGGATGTAGATAATATGCTCTTCTACACACATAGTGTTTAGGGCAGGATTTACGGCATGTACATTACTTAGCTTGACATATTTTTCACTTATTGTTGAATCTATGAATAGAGTATCCTAATATTTTTTATATACAGTGTATATGAAGTAGAATCCCCTTGTTGTGTCTGTATGGGGGCTTATCTGTGTTGCATGTTGACTTTACTCTAGTGGCAAAGTCACACAATTAGCATGATTTATTGTGAACAATCCATTATCAAGGTGTTGTGTCTGTCTGTGTTGTTTTCAGAGAGGGAACATAATGGCTGTTCTTTGGTAAACCTACTGGTTTTTACACATGGTTTTTACAGTTGTGGTTTTCATTTGCATGCTAACAGTGAGCGCCACCATCAGACATGTCTTTATCACAGCTGAGGATGGAGGGTAGCAAAGTAGTACTCCCTTAGCAATATGAATAAAAATAGCACCACAAAACGATGTTGATATCAATTTGCCGTTTTTATTACAATGACAATTAGAAAAATCACTTTTTTGTGTGTCCATGATTAACCAGTATGCTGAAGCCTTTATTTAGAGCAAAATACAAAAGTTAACTAAATGTCTAATCCTAACCCTTACCATAACCCCTAAAACCAAGTCATAACCCTCAAAAAGTCAAGAATGTGAGGACCAGCCAAAATGTCCTCACTTTCCCAAAATGTCTTAGGTTTATAAGTGTTTTGGTCCACACACACACACACCTGATTCCACTCTTGCTCATCAGCGTCAAGTGTACAAAGACTTGGAGCCGAGAGGCAGCCAGTACCAGTTGGCCATTTGGCAGCTCTTTGACTTTGTGATTCTGTTGTTGCCAGCTCAGTTGTGTGCACAGAATTATGTTTTTTCTCATGTTTTGTAGTGGGTGGTTATTGTTTTCCTGGTTAGTAGCTTACTTAACTCTGGCCATTGATGGGCAAGTTTGTATTGCCGTCTTTGGTGGTTTTGTCAAATTTGTTATTGATAACACTTTTTTTGTGTTTTTCTTAACTCATTTCCGTGTGTTGATTTCTATTGTTATTCTGTCCAACTGCTGAACACCTCAGTGATGTTTCAAACCCCCACGGCCCTTGTCATCATTTTAACAGGAAGTAAGTGGGGACGCTACAGCATGGATACACACTGGCCATTTTCTTGACAAAACATTTCAGCAACTCTGCTGCCAATTAATCCAGGCTGGTTTTTTCTTACAAAGAGAACAGCTTGCAATGCAACACATTTGCACACAGATCACAGTTTCTGTATGTATTTGCGTCTAATTGGAGAATGTCTTTTTTCTGTGGCCGCTGACGCCATCGCTACAGGATGGAGAGCCAGAATTGAGACCTCATTATTGGCTGGGACTGCACGGTCCGAGCCACATGCACACTCATACATTTGCACTTCTATACTTAGAGCTCCTGCTCCACCAAATGCTCCAACTGCCCCACCAGATTGTCCAGGTACATACCAAGGTTTATAAGAAAAAAATATGAAAATATTTATTTATTTTATCTAATGCGTTCTAATTATTCATGCTGCCAAAACAGTTCTGACCCACAGATGGATTGACTGCAGGCCTTTGAAGACACCTATGGGTATCAGGTACTGAGACATTAGCAATAATTATTACAAAATGTAAGGTTTTACTAAAGAGGGACTTGCTTTTTGTCCCCATAAAGTAGGTCCCTACACTAGATATAGATATGATGTCCTGTCTTTTGAAAACAGATTGGAGTCAGTGTGAGAGGAAAACATTTCTCTGGCTGCCCATGACAGCATGTGACATCATCGTGCAGACGTGGCAATGAACAGTGTGTTCATATCATCCCCGGTGAAAAGAGCAACTGTCTCTGGCTCTGGATTCTCTTCAGCCTGGATCAGCAGAGGAAGCTGTTGCACAGCAAGGAAAAAATAACCAGGACTGTCATAATCTTTTTAAACAATATGAACACATGGTTAAACATCCAGCGTGTGGCAGAAATCAAAGATAAATGATATAATATAATGTAAATAATATTATCCCAGAATGAGTAATGGACAAACTAAACATGTTTTGTGATTTGATGCTACCTGAAGACTACATTGATTCTCCGACACACTTGAAGGGAAAGGTGAAGTGAGTTACATTCATTATGCACAACATGCCCTAACTCTCCCCAGATTATCTTGAAAGGGTTTGGGTAAGGGTGAAATTCATGGTTTAATTACAGACAAGGACTTACTTGGGGTACGTTGTACTGATTGCATTTTAGCATAGTGTAGCTTGCTCTTGGTGACTTATCCACATTTGCAGAACCTAGCTTTAATGCTCTGGTGCTGAACCTCTATCACCCCCTGTGGATGTCAAGCTTTTGCAGAAAATCAGCAGTTGATGTGCAGGATTTGTTATAATGAATCAAAGAATCTGGACATAACCTTTATTCTGTTAGCTTGCTAAGTTGACAAACATTCCTGTATTGTATATTCACATTTCTTTCATTTAAGAGGTCATCAAAATTAGGAAATGCAATGAAACTGTAGACTGACAGAAGGAAATAATGAATGCTTTCTTTTCACAATGTGCGCTGCATTGTACGCTGTTATGGATGCTGCAGCACCTCTGCTTTTTGATGTCTATTTGTGCCATTTTACAGTAAAACTGAGGATGGAGAGGGAGAAGTGGGACAGTGGCAGAACAGAGCGTGAAGCTCCGTTCACGACAACATGTCACTGCCACAAGAGCCTACAGATGGAAATAAAAGTGACAGACCTTCTTTAGTTCTGGAGCCCTTGCTCTGTTCCCACTCATCTGTGAATATGTGTGTAACGGAGAGAGATCATTATTATTATTATTATTATTGTGCAACTCATTTGTGTCTATTTATGTGTGTGTGCATGTGTGTGAAACACATTAGATTGGGTCAGTTATAGTGTTACAGTGGAGGCTCAGTTTCAGCTTATCTATGTGAGATGCACAGAATAGCTTTTTTCGCTGTGGTGAGCGAGAGGGTGATTGGATAAATGTGGCAAAATCATCACTTCCAGGGAAGCTCAGCTTCTCTGGGAATCAATGGGGCAGTGGGCAGGGATGGACGTTGGGCTAATGCGTGACGATCGTAAGAACTGTCTGTATAGAAATATACACGATTACTGGAGCCTTTTCTGTCTCAGTCCCCTGTGGATTCTGTGAAGTCTAGAAACACAAAGCAGCCCATTATTGGTTTGGTGATACTAACCAATTCCATACATTTCTGGTACGTTATTCACCGTAAATATAAACTCAGTTTTCCATAATTATCACATTTCCTTGCACCAGTTGTTCGTCCATTCATTAATTTTTATCAACGTGGGTTTGGCAAAAGACCAGCAACCATCACTGGTGTAGAATTAATTGTATTTTTGAATTTTTGAATCTGTGTCTTTCTCCTGTCGATATATCCACCCTTTCCTGGTATAGCTAACCAGCTAAATTAGTCTGTTACCAACCCTGCGTCCTTCAGTGGCTGTTGGCATGACACTCTGGCAAGGATATTGGTTTGACCACAGACTATATATAAAATACTGGACAGTCTCCAGGTTCAGAGAGTGTGTCCAATGTGACTGGAAACTGTTTTGTAATGAACGGCCATTGAGCAAATAAACATTTTCTTGGGAAGTTTATGGAATGAATGACTCTCATCGAAACATGAACGGCTCAACTAATCTTAGATGAGCCGTTATTTCTACACAGTTTATTTTCTAGTGGACCTCCATGTGGCTGAGAGAGTTGTAAATGTGCCTGCAAAACTGTGAAGCTGTCATAAGGTTAGTCCTCTCCCCAATAGCTCCCACTTATTTCTCTCCTCTTCTCCCTCATTCACCTCTTGACTTCTTTAAAAAGGCAGCAGTTGAATGGCTGCTATTACAGTACCTTTCCATCCACAGCAATGCCGTTTAATTGGACCACTGTCCTTGTCCCAGGATACAAACACTATAGCGGTGAATCAATTTATTGAATTACTTGTCTGCCTCCACATTTATACTTAGTAAAATGTACTGAGTCGGTACTGTACTGTTTGCAGGTGATTCTTACATAAGTACATGTAATAACTTCTGTTGGACCTTTTGCAATAAACCAAAACAAGCTTGTTCCAGTAATGCTGCTGAATCCAGATCCTGCGACACAGAAGCTGTGATTTAGTTGAAAAAAAACAACAATTAGTTCTCCCAAAAAAAGCACACAGAGACACTACTTTGTAGGGACGGGGTAGCAATTATCTGTTCTAGAAGACAAATATACCCTGATACTGCTGAATCATCCTTTGGTCTTGTGTTTTATTTTGTAACATGTGTATTCAAATATGGGGGCCTCGATCTTGCCCTGCAATGTTTCTACAACAGTAAAAATGGACAAGGATATTTTGATACTACCCAAGCAAAGGATTATGACTGACACTGTAGTTCCCTGAATGAAAACAGGAGGGATGCAGTTACAGTTTGCAGTGTTACCACTGGATGTCACTCATTCTTACACACTGAACCTTTAAAAAATGTTTTTTGCATCATGTGGGATATCAGCGGCCAATTGAACTATAACCACACCTTAAAGCATATACTGCGTTATGGTCTATTTGACTCTAAATTTGATGGTAAGACATTGAACACATTAATTACACTACATTAGCTATGGTAAACAAACTCTCTCTCTGTTGTTGTTTCTCCCTGCATCTCTTTCTACTTCTGTCTTCTGCACTGCTGTTGTGACAAATTATTTTATCTAGGGTGATTGTGACGGACGCTAAGGGGTTCCATATCATGTTGTCATGTCAAATGTACATAAATATACGGCAGGACTGTTCAACTACATTTTTCAGTGGGACAAATTTGTTTTATTTCACAACCATAGCATCTCCTGGCTGTCAGTACAAGATAAACAACTGTAAACATATATATCCTGTTGGGTTTTTGTTTTTTTTAAAAAATCACAGCACCTGCTGGTTTTTAGTGCAGGAAAGAACAACTTTCTGGTCAGCAACATCACAGCTCTATTTATATTGCACAAGATATAATTTCAGAGGGCAACAACAAGACAGAAAAATAACTAAATCACAACCGTGTCTCTGGTTTAGCTAAATCCGGGCTGCGTCACAACACCGTCTGGCTTTTAGTGCAACAAAGAAAACCAACTTTGATGAAATATTACCAGCTTTCTGGTTCAACTTCATAAAAAAAAGAATCTTTGCTGGTTTAGCAACTCACTAACAGTTCTCTGAATCAAACACACGTTGGCCATTTTTGTACAAAAGAAGAAAAGTGGACACAGGCTGTGTGTGTGTGTGTATTGAAGGAATTAACAGAGCAAGAAGAAAAATTAGTCTGCATTCTTAATGGAGATTAATAAAGTGATAATAAATCACCATTGTAAATCATGTATCGCTCTTTACTTTCTTCTCTCTTCATTCATTCATTCCCTCCTTCCCCAGCTATAGTTAACCCAGTGAGTGAGTCTGTAATCTGTAAAGAGAGAGATATATTTGATGACACATAGCGTTGCAGCAGACTTACTGTAAGTGCAGCAGTGCAAGTCATATCCTCACCCATTAGATAATGGAGCTAATATTGTGATGGAGCAGATAATGCCATGATCAGCTTGAGCTCCTTTACACAATGAGCAGTCTACTGTATAGATTTAATACATCTCAGGGACAGAAGCACAAGGACAAACTATTTACATAAAAACCATACACACACGTTTACGTATATATATCTATATATACAGTATATGTATATATATATATATATATATATATATATATATATATATATATATATATATATACGTAAATAAGCTGACACACAAACTTACACTGTTTCTATCATACCAGTTATAGGTCATTACTTCACACACCCCTACTTCCAAAAAAAACCAGAGCTATCCCTTTAAATCCATGAGCTTGAGTTGTCCCAGTGCAAAAAGACAGAGGAAAAACACACAGGGAAGAGTGACCGTTACGGCTCTTATAGAGAGTTTATGAGAGGCTGCAGATTACATGCACGTCATACAGAAGCAAATGCTTGTGGTCTAATGAGCTGTGTAATAAATGATCCCCTCATTCTGCAACAAGCCCTAATGCACAGAAAAAATATTGCTGCTGTCAAAAACGGCTTTAATATATTCATCATGTGCAACTACCCTAGATATGCGCAGGCTCTTCCTCCGTGGTGCATATTGGCCATCACCTCTCACTTTTAATGAGGAGCTTGTGTCACCAATGGAGAGCTGAGTCTCTGTATCTCAGAAGTGTGTGAGATCAATTATACGCGTCTTTTTATACCAATAGCTTCATAGCTACAAAAACAGTGGTGATGTCATGTACTGTGATTTTGACTTTGAGGATGGAAATGTATTGCAATGTGTTATTTATCTTTATATATCAAATGATATCATGTAACCAGAGAAGATATTTTTGTCTTATTATGATGGTCACTGTGGTGATAACAGATGAAAGAAATGGCTGACGAAAAACAAGCACTTGTATTACAGACAGCGACAAAACTGAAAACAATTATGGTGTCCAAAGCTGTGTGTGTTGACACGGGTACTATTGAAGGTGGATAAAAAATATTTATTTGTACATATTTTATTTTGAATAGATATGGCCTGGAGTTATATCTGTATTGCAGAGCAGATCCATTGTTTTTTTCTATAGACTTGTTGTGTCGTATAGTGTGTGTATGTGTTTGCATGTTTGTACTTGCATTAGTACCTCTTTACCTGACCTTGTCAGGACCAGTGGTCCTCACGGAGAGCAAAACCTGGTCCTCTTGAGACAGAGCCTTATTTCTGCGGAACTAGTTTCATTTACTGCTTTGATCTGAATTGTGGGTCAGTAAAGGTTAGAAGTAGGTACTGAGTGGTTTTAGTTAAGGTCAGGGATAAGGATTAGGCTGTCCAAATGAATAGAAGTCAATGCAGTGTCCTAAGAAGAATAGCAGATTGGGGGGCCGGGGTATTATTAGAAGGGAAGAGGTGTTTTTATTTTTCATTGTTAGTGCTTATGGACCAGCCTTATGCCAAGGTTATAATACACAATCTTTTTGGTGTTGTATGATGAACAGTATGTCACATTAGGCAATCCAGAGCCATAAATTCATGCTGTGCCATCATGTGACCGACAGACATGTCTAACCAATCATCACGACTGATGATGATGTTAAGTGAAAGAGGGGCTGCACCATACAGCAGGGCCATACGACATGATCCAAAAGCATCTGCAAATTCTGCAAAATGGTCTGTGACATGACTGAACATGATGTAAATGTACTCTACGATTTCACCCCCACCCACCCAATCTTGTCATCTTTATCACCACTTATCAAATTTTTTTGGGAGATGAGAAAAGATAGGCCTCAATATAGATGGCTATCATTTTTTGCCTGTTCTAATTCCAATTGCTCCAAATAGTTGGCAGTGGGCCACAGCCTAATTTGAGCTGTCTCTGTCACAGAAAGCAAAAAGAACACTGTGAAACAGAAACATCAATCCAGTACCCAAAAACTTCAGAGAGGCACTGTGGTTTCTAGAGATTAATAGTGTCAAACATGTTGCTCATTCGAATCAAGCCTTACACAAAACGTCATTTTGGATTTCACGGAAAAACCCAAACACAGATTATGCGACCCATGTATGCATTCAGTCACAGGACCTATGTGCATGTCATGCAAGGAACAGCAGCATTGACCTCTGATGATGAATTGACGTGCATTTGTGTGTGAATTATCCACAGCTGTCTTTTAAAATACAGAGTTACATTTTGATAAATTCACATTTTGATGAACACAATATAAATGACTAAATATTAGATTTAAAAATGCATTTTGTCTCACTTACATGGGACTTTCTCTCATTGAATTACCTCACTGCTAATGATGTGATTATGTGGAAGGAGCATTGCTGCTTTAGGCATTAAAGCTTTATAGGCAAAACCCAACAGTTCCCACAGTGCTCACTTGATGAAAGTTTCCTTTTATAGGATCAATAGTATGGAAAAGCAAATGGCAGGAAACACCTTATCAAAATGTAATCGCTACATCGCATACCCGCTCATCGGCCATCTGCAAGGGCACAGGGTGTGCATAGATAGGCAGATTGGTTAGTGACAGACAGGTACATGAGCCAATCCAAGGGTTGTGAATTAGAATAATTATTGGTTGTGTAATGGTATGGTATACAAACATGGTATACATACATGCTGTATACAAACAAATACAATTAAAAAGGCTGGTGGTGGCTATCCATTGGTCCACTGAAGACAACTTTGTGTGTCTGTTTCTGCCAGCACATGCATACATATACAGCATGTGAATGTGCTAATTCATCTGTATTTCAGTCTGCTCCAGTAGCTTTGGCTTCATCCATAGTTAAATCTATATAAATCAGGCTGTCATTAATGTGAAAGGGTGAATGACATTTATTGACTGTGGCGTAAAACGGGTCAGTGCAACCCAACAGGTCCATGCTTTCTCATATTCAGCACTTAATTACTCTTCATATACAGTACATAATATCTTTTCCCTCAGATTTTCATCTTTTGGCACTTACCCTCACTGACACCATGAAATATTTACATTATAATGTCATAAAGTGGCAACAAAGTTTTTGTTTTTATTTCTATGAAAACAGCTTGAGGAAGCAGTTCTGATAAGAGACAATAGACAAATAAGCATTTGAGTAAATTAAGAAAAAAAAACACTATTAAGTCATTTGTGGTGGTGTCTGGAGAGAGTGAGTGTTAGGGGTTTACAGAAGGAGATGACACAGGAGATCAGAGTGACTAGTCTGTTTCAGGACTGAGCAGAAACAACTGACACCAGTAATCAAAACGAGTCTCAAGTCTGTTGCTCTTTATTGTTAGATCTGTAGGAACATTGCATTAATATGATGTGATTGGACGCTGCCATATTTTCTCCTGTACAACACAGTTATGTCATTTGTCAGACATGACAAATTACATGTCCTGGGAAGACTGAAATGGTGCATGTTAAAATAAATTAATTTGATGCAACTTATCATTGATTGTTAAAATGATTCTGTTTCTTTGGTATCCATTCCTTTATTCAAGGGCATCTGGTATGACAGGAAATGAGTGTGCAGGGAGAGGAGGATTAATAATGGGTTGTTTTAATCTACCAATGTACATGCAGTATAGCCCAACTTATCTGATATTTAGAATTTGTTGCATTAGAATTAGTTGAATTTACACATGCACCATTTAGTGATAGTGAATTTGACCTCTGCATTTAACCCTTCATTTTTTTTCACCAGAAGTGAACACCGAACCTGGGCACCGGCTTTTGTTTTTGTTGATTTCCATGTCCCATGAATGGGCCTTTTATCTTTAAATCAGGCCCTATGTCAGCTCTGTGGAGACCCATATTAGTACAAACACAAGCCAATGAATCTTCCTGCTGTTGAACGCCATCTAGTGGCCAGCCTCTCCCATGCTGGGGCCTGCAAGATGTAGTGACAAGAGAGAGAAGGATAGAGGAGGGAGAAACAGATGGTCGATTAAGTCTCACTGTACTATCACTAGTACATTTGGTGAACATTTAATTTATTTTGCTAGCACATTTTATGCTAAAACAAAGTGCTGCCAAGATGAAAAGGGGATACAAACTACTCAGAAAATCAGAGGCCTGTACTCCCATTTCTCTGAATGAAATACAGAAATTAACATGAAAGCACAGGAAAGTTGAAAAACTAACAGTTCAAAGGTCAATGTAAATTCACAGTATGGGTTGCTTATGTGTGGACACACAAATCCCATTTGATCATTTACAATTTAACTTTTTTTTTACAGGTTAGCGTAATTATTGAACTTATTGGGCCTGGCAATTTAAATATTATACACTGCAGAGTGCCAGTGAATGAGGCACCTTGTTAAATGTCAGTGTAGCAAGTTTTTATTGAATGGTGAAGGTAGCATGTCTGTTGCTTTAAATAAGTACAACTACAAGCTTTGATCCACAAATCAGTTGGAGTATCTTGGTTTGTAGCAGGGATCTCTTCCACCACAGAGCCACGCTGCAGCTAAGGGTGGAATGGGTAACACCACTGCTCTGCTCTGCTCTGCCTCTACGGACCTGCACCAACAACCAGTATGGGGACACTGGGCTGGACTGGGCGAGGAGGCGCACAAATAAAAGACAATAGCACTGCGACTGCGTAAAAAAACAGCAGGAGTGCGAACTATGTATGTATAAAATGTATTTTGTATTTTTGCTGGATGAGGCATTAACAGAACCTTAAGACACAGTTTAAACATCTCCAAAACCTAGTAGTATTCAGTTTTACTACTTGGCCTTAAGACTTCTATTAACAGAGATAGTGTAGGTTTCTTTTTTCTAGTGTTTCAACATTTACGTAAGTCTACTAATTGTCTGGGTTGGACACATAAAAACCATTGTAAAAGAAATATTTAGCCTAAATTGAAAAAATAAAAATAACCACTCATTGAAAGATTGATTATCAAAACAGACTGTAGCTGCAAACACAATAGGGTTTTAACATGTAAAAGAAACATTTTAATACACTTCCTGTTCAGGTGAAATAAGGGCTTTTCGGCTTTATTTCCCCCCTTGTTACACAATAAATAATTGTCTACATCATTGATTAAAGTAAGTGAAATTGGCTACAGCTAACTCCTGAAGATGATCTAGGATGACTGACACAAGGATGGGGAACATACTCGTCCTATCACGAAAAGAACCTGATAACCTGTCCTGAAACGTTTCTATTCGCAACCTAAACAAAACTCTACTGCAAATTGAACACAACTACTAACCTGTGACCTTCCACTCGCACTCGACATTTGAACATTTGACGCTGTAAAACTGGAAAGCTTTTCCTTAACAATGGCCACACTCGACTTACTACGCCACACTGTCAAAAACATGTATTAATGAAAATAAATGCGGACAACAGTAAGGTTAAAAGATTAAATAAAAACTCGCCGATGGACGGCTGAGTTGACAGCTGCCGGAATGAAGACACGTAGTAGGATGGAAAGGTCTGGAAAGCGGGAGGAGAGACAGTCAGATAAGTGACACCGCTTATCCGCTTCGAAGTACGTAATGGGTTGCCAAGTTTGGCTATTATTCTGCAGTACACGTGGGATGGGATTGGCAAAGTATACACAAGTCCCAATGCAAGTCTTACGTACAAATAAAAATACATTATTCAGTCCTGTTCTCTTATGACTGCTAGTACAGATAGTACTTAGTAAGCAGTAGTACTATTACTACTACTACTAATAACAACAACAGAGCATAAAACAATATAAAAACAAGACAAATAAAAATGTTTCATAGTTAACTGTATCCAAGCGTGTGCCTGGAAAACACGTTACAGAAACAAGTTATATGAATACAAATATAAATAACAACAATCAAAAATCGCTATAACAACAACTTAAAAACTTTACATTCACCTTACGTTGTGTACATTGAGTCAAAACGTTGATTAAAACATATATTAACACTTTGTAGAAGGGACTTAAACTAAAAATGCGTCTAAATCAGTGGTTTTCTAGTAAATAAAATATGATTAATAATTAGTCATGAGGAAGGTCAAATACATTCAGTATGTCATTTAAAACTAACATCTGCTTTGCTTTTAATTTGATGGTGATTTGTCGATTCATGAAAAATTTATCCATTGCATTTAACACCTGGAAAAAATGTGATATGTTCAGAAGTGCCACCAAAGCGCGTGTTTTCAGCGGACCTGGCAACCTCCGTACAGGTCTGGAGGGTGGCGACACGACGCTGACTCAAAAATCATGGCGGACGAAGTAGAACAGGTCGGTGCCGCCGCTTTAACTCCTGCTGTTTAAGGCATATGTTTAAACTCTGAACAAACAGCATCGGGCGGTTTTGTCCATGTGCACATTTTAGTGTTTAGTTGTGTGGCTTTGTGTGTTGTTGCGTGTGTTAATAGCCCGAAATTGTACGTCACATCGACTCAGCCACGTTAGCTTGGTTAGCATGTAGTGCTAAACGTGTTTGAGTGGTTGTTTGACATCGAAAACAAACAAACTCGTCTTTAAAATAAAACATACTTATATAGGCAATCCAGGCACACATTCAAAGGTTTTAACTTTAAATTACAAAAAAGAGAAAGTTCACATCACTTCTCTCTGTGTTATGTATGTACATGCTGAAATGAGCTTTGTATGAAATGCTAGCTGCAGATTGGTTCGCCAACATGCTTTTACCACAAAATTAAACATTTCTGTCACATAACTCAGTCCTGACATAAGGTTTAGCTCTTAATGGAACAATATCAGTAAAACCTTTGGTCATCATTCACCCCGTACGTTGTGAGTGTGTTCAGATATTTTATTCAAATCCTTTAGCGATGCAACGATTATTTAAATCTGTGGTTCATCTATTGAGTGTGTGTGCTTTGGTGATCATAAGTGATCACAATAACAGTCACCGAACTCTAGCAGGGAATTTTCATTGCCATATGGATTGGATGTAGCTACAGAAATGGCAGTTTCGTTTTGTTCTTCAGTTTTCTTGTATCTCCGGATTCTCCAGTTTCCTCCCACAGTACAAAATCATGCAGATTTGGGGATTAGGCAAACTGGACGATCTAAATCGACAGTAGGTGTGAGTGTGGAAGGTTGTTTGTCTCTATGTGGCCCTGAGATGGACTGGTGACTTGTCCAGGGTGAACCCCGCCTTTCACCCTACGTCAGCTGGGATTGGCACTAGTGCCCCCCACAGCCCTCACGTGGAGGATAAAGTGGTAGAAGATGAATGAATGAATGAATGAAAGTGTCTTGAATGAATGAAACTGTCTCATGTGTGACACATGTTATTTGTTTGTTTCAGCAACCAACCACCAACACGGTAGAGGAACCACTTGACCTGATCAGACTCAGTCTTGATGAGAGGATCTATGTCAAGATGCGAAACGACAGGGAGCTCCGCGGGCGACTACATGTAAGATGTGCGCACACACTGCCAACAAAGTTTTGAAGTTTCATGTGCGTGATTGTAGAGCAGCAGACTAACAATTTTGAGCAGTGAGCTTGGCCTCCATGTGATGAGCTGTAGAAAGTGTTGAGATTCTCAAGAGATCACTTACATTAATTGAGAATTCACTCCTACCACTTAATCTTTTTGTTTGGGTGTCCAGGCCTATGACCAACACCTTAACATGATCCTGGGTGATGTGGAGGAGACTGTGACTACGGTGGAGATTGATGAGGAGACTTATGAAGAACTCTACAAGGTACAATGTGTTTTCCTTTACTGAAACCCTACAGTCATGCTGCTTCACATATACTCACGAAACTGATTTTCCAGGATCTTGCAGGATGTTAAAACTCCATGGAGACAAAAAAAAAACAAAATCATTCCATCTTCAGGTGAAATTATATTATAATGGTGAATATGTTTTATGGGCAAATTCTACACTGGGTGATTTGCAGTTATAACATCCAGCAGAGTAGTGGCTAGCACTGTTGCCTCACAGCAATAAGGTAACAGGTTCAAATCCCACTTTGTGTGTGTGTGTGTGTGTGTATGTCTATATTGTTTTCTGAAAAAAAACAATTTGATGTAACTTTAGATGGAGGGGTGGGACACAATAAGCATGGTGCTTCTTCCTGCTCCATCTCGAACACATCTACTGTATTGTTTTGAATTAGGATGAAGAATGTGTCTTGATTGTCTTGTATTAATTTTTGTCTAAATATAAGTTAATTCCCCCCCCCACAGAGTTCAATGTACATTTAGAACCACATAATTAGAAAGTAAAGTAAATTATTTGCCTTTTGTTTATTTTTGTCCTTTTTAGTCTACCAAGAGGAACATTCCAATGCTGTTTGTCCGAGGCGATGGCGTGGTCCTTGTAGCTCCGCCTCTAAGAGTGGGCTAACACTGACCATTTGCGGGTGACTGGGCATCGGCTATAGCTGCAAAGGTTTCTCGCACCACCCTTGTTGTGCTGTCATAACAGACTGAAATACAGTGAGGATTAAAGCATCTGTCCCCTGTGGTTCAGACCGTCAGAAACTCACCTGATGTTTATTTTTTATTTTTTGTAGTGGCTAGAAAGATGAAAAACATGGTTTGGCTCAAGGAACAAAACTTGGAGGTGATTTTTTTTAAAAGGGTTAATTGATTGATTAATTTGGGATTGTGATGATATTAGGCCTTCATTCCTCAGGATATTTTATTTGACTGAAATCATAATTCCCACCATTTTGGTTTGTAATTAAAACATTATTGTTAAACTTTTCGAGAGGTCTTGGTTTCCTCTCAATCCCATTGTTTTTAATTACCAGAAACCCATCGTATTTTCATTGGGAAAAAACTACAATCAGAAAAAAAAGTAAATGGGATTAATGTGAATCTTCATTGTGAAATGTATTCTTCGAGTGAAATTTCTGTCTTGTCTCAAAGTAATTGTCTTGCAGTTGCTCCAAACTGAAGATATGTGAATATTTGGGACATTCTCTGAGTTTCTGTTGAGTGTTTTCTCTTCTTTTTTTATATAAATATAGATATAATTTTTTTGTCTTGTGTTGGATTTGGGGTACATCATGCTTACATGTGCAAACATGGATATGTATCATTTTGTTTTGGTAAATTTGAATAAAATAGGAGATTTGAAACAATAATTGACTCTTGAGTTTTGTGAAAAGTAACTTAAATCTCATTTACAATTTATTCTAGAATTAGCAAACTAGGCAATCAACTGATTTTACTGTATTATTGTGCATCTATGTGTATCACAACACAATGCACAAGCTCTATTCGTTAAAACTAGAAGTGACTAAGTACACTCACACCTTCCGCCCTATGTCAGCTGGGATTGGCACCAGTGACCCTCATGTGGAGGATAAAGTGGTAAAAGATGAATGAGTGAGTATCCCAGCAGGTTTAACCAGCTGTGGTTTTGTAGTGTTCAAACTGTATTGTATGTTAAACTGTAATATAATAATTACATAAATACTGTATGTATACCAAAGTACAAAGTACACCATTTCCCTGTAAATGTAATGATATATAGAACAAGTACCACAAAATTACATTTACAAATTCTTGAATTAACAGCATAAGTATGTTGCACTAAACACTTGTATTTCAATATTTTAACCACATGATGGCAGCATAGATCTAGTCATTTACAAATGCCTGTAGTTGATGGTAATATTACATTAGTGGGATTGCTGCAACAGCAACAGAAATACACTGAGGACGTGAGGAGAGTATACTTTACCACGTCACTGTTTCATGTCATGACAATTTGAAGATCTGAGGAAGGTTCATTTGTAAACACTCTGCCTACTGTGGAGTGTTCTTCTCTCAATAACTTTGATGTCTTTGTGCATGGCTCAACCGACCACAGTGTGTCATGTCCAGCATCCATCTCCCTGCAAAGTTTTCCAAACAAGAAACAGTCACGTTTAAAAAAAGGCATAAAATGCTTAATTATCTTCCCACTCCACCACTGAACCACAGCCACAGTAGCATCTTCTCTTTCGCCTCTCACTGATGTACAAAGTTCCAGCTCAGCTCAGCCTCAGTCATGAAAGCATCCAGCAGTGTAAATATTTCCTCACCCATTGCCGTACTAATAAGGCATCATTTTATAATTTTTGCTTACTATTTCACAGATTTCCATGAGCAGGTGAAGTGGTGAGGGCAGCATTGCACCTCCCGATGTACAGCCGGCCAAAAATTATCAAAAGAAGAAGAAGAACATGGTGAGAAAGCTTGTGAACTGAGGCATTTCAGAACAATGATGATCCATAATAAAAAAAAAATCACTGTCTGACTGCCTTGAAGAGAGTCTTTGCATCTATTGAATTATGATAGATAAGACTGTCTGCCTGTCAATAAAACAGAGCTTCTTTCACTGTCAGTTGTCTGCAATGCTCAGCACATTAAAGCATTGTCCTTAAGAGTACATAGACAGGCCTGTCCTTCCCACCAGTCCAAAAAACAAATGACTACATGCTTCACATGCCTTCACACTTGTGTCAGAAATATTTTCTAATCACCGCAGCTCTGATATGATGAGGCCACATGGCTTTGTGTTCACACTCTAAAAATGACTCTGATGTGGCCGAAGTTATTTAAATCTGCCTCTGTCTTTTTTCCTCCAGCCCGAAACAGGAACAGAATTCCCTGGTCGTGTCATTCATGGACTAGAGACTGAAGGGTTTGCTTTCATATTCAAATGCAGACCTTCTGCACTTGCACCTGTATTTAGACACATTGTTTGGAAAGTATGGATCACATTCTACATGACAGTATTAATTCTGCATTGGTACGTGTGTATTTTTGAAGACGTTGAATATTTTTGGTGTTGGCTCTAATGCAGAGAATAAGACCTCAAGATCAGCGGTAAGATACAGTAGTACTGTTTTCACATGCGCAACATACACTTTCTCCAGCAGTAGAACCAGAATTTGAGATAATATAGGAATACAACAAATGGATGGACTGAGATATAGATATATCTATAGACATAGATATAGATATTTCTTATCCCACGCAGGTCTTGGTATAAGCAGCGGTGATCACATGTCATAACTTCTACAATGCCTTTCTGGCAGGTGTCCTTTTTCACACGGTAAAACCCTTCCATAAGGGCAAGGATGTGGTGACATGTTTGGTCTTTAATCACCCCAAAATGGCTTATGCCACTGGCTCTGCTCTGCAGAGCGACATCTGGCCATTAACCACCTCGAACCCAATCATACAGCCTTATGCTTCTTCATGGCCTCTCCACTCTTCCAAGAAATATTCTCTGGTGCTGCCGTCCCTGCACACAAAGCAATTACAGCCCAGAGTGGTTCTTGTTTCTGTTCCCCTAATGATGAAATGACCTGCCAAATGCTACTGGAGCAGGTGCCTGTCTCTCACTGCATCCTCTTGAAGACTCATCTTGTCGAAGTGCACCTCCTCTGCTTACACCTCATCATCATTTTCAAGATTGTCCTGCAACATTCCATGTGGAAAGCAAATAAATTACAAATAAAAACAGGAAAAAACGACACAGATGATAGCAAGTAAATAATATGTAGCAAACATAAGTGGACAGGAAGGACAGGAAAAATTCAAGGAACAAACATACATTCATAGTGCTCCAGGACTGTGTGAAAAGGTTTTTAAGTGAGTAAACAAGGGCAACTTATGTTGTTTTTTTTTTGTTTTTGTGTTTTTCTCTGCTTTTCAATAGCCAGACTTCATGTTAGGGCAATTTGAAATTGATCTGTAGAAAAAAACATATGGACATCCTCTGATGAATTGCCAACACAGCATCCAGGTGTATACAGTGTTGATCTCTTTTGATTTCCAGCTAATGCGTAATGTTTTGAAATAGTATGAAAGGCATCCCCAGTAATGAATCTTATGGTCATGGAAAAATACAGCAATAAGCTTAAGAATAAACAGGTGGTAAGTCTAGTATACATTTCCACTCAGGCTTTGAAAGAGCCTATAAGTTGTTGAAATGATAAGGCCTGTTGGTTTCTATGTTAACTGCAACATTGGTTAAGTCTGATTTAATTAAAATGCCAAGCAGATTGTGCTATTTCATATTTTATATATATTTTAAGGTGGCATTGAATACATTATGCTACCATCAAGGTCTTCTTCGATAAAGTGTCTGCAAATTTGTAATTGATATCATTATGGAACTGAATATTATTGACATTTTGTATTCTCTGTGATGTTTACATCAACTATTACACCTCTCTCCATGCAATTAGAGTTGTTCTCACCTTGTCTGCAAGGGTTTTCTTTAGGTATTCCAGATTCCTCCCACCATTCCTAATGGAGCATGGATACCCGGCTTCTATCTTCTGGATAAGTAACAATAACTCTTGCCATTGTGACGGATTCTGGCTGCAGGATCCAGATCCAGTTTCCAGGAAAACAAAATCAAACAGTTGTTGACAGAGAATGACAAACACTGTATTTACTACAACACTGTTGATAAGGTGCAGGTGAGCCCAGGTAACAAACAGCCAGGAAACAAAAGACACACATCACACCTTGTGATTGGCATTAACTGAACTATGCAGTGGATTATAAGTTAAGTGCGGTGGAGCAAACAAAAGTCACATGATGTATGTAAGTCAGATAAGGTAAAAATCTTTGGAAAAACACTAAACATCCGCAGCGATTGGCAGATTTGACTTCCAATATCTAGACTTTTGTCTTTATTACCTAAAGTTGGTAATAATCTCTGGTACCACACCAATACCCCCCGGCTTCTTTCTAAACATTCAGTCATTCTATTCTATGACTTTTTTGTGTAATTTTGGACGACATACTATACTATGACTTTTTTGAGTAATTTTGGATGACATATTATACTATGACTTTTTTGAATGATTTTGGATTACATACTATAGTATGATATTTTTTTCTCATTTTGGACGACATACTATACTATGATGTTTTTGAGTGATTTTGGACCTACATAATTATACTATGACTTTTTGAGAGAATTTGACCTATTATACTATGTAATTTCCCATTTTGGATGGATATACCATATTTGCGACTTTTTATGGATTTTGGGAATCACATACTACTCCCATGACACTTTTGTCTCCATTTTGACTACATAATTATTCTATGACTTTTTTGTCTCATTTTGGACAAATATACTATACTTAAGGATGTAGTTTTGGAGTGATTTTGGACAACATACTTAACTAAGTGACTTTTTTTTTGAGTGATTTTTGACTACATACTCATACTATGACTCTTTTTCAGCCCATTTGGAATTACACTATACTATGATGTTTTGATGATTTTGGACATACTATACTATGACTTTTGTCTCACTACATACTATTCTTTGGTGATTTTGGACAACATACTATACTATGACTTTTTGAGTGATTTTGGACGACATACTATTCTATGACTTTTTTGTCTAATTTTGGACGACATACTATACTATGACTTTTTTGAGTCATTTTGGATGACATATTATAATGACTTTTTTGAGTGATTTTGGACGACATACTATGACTTTTTTGAGTGATTCTGGATTACATACTATACTATGATATTTTTTTTCTCATTTTGGACGACATACTATATTAAGACTTTTTTTAGTGATTTTGGACAACATACTATACTATGACATTTTTGTCTCATTTTGGACGACATACTATACTATGATGTTTTTGAGTGATTTTGGACGACATACTATACTATGACTTTTTGAGTGATTTTGGACAACATGCTATATTATGACTTTTTTGACTCAATTTGAACAACATACTATACTATGACTTTTTTGTCTCATTTTGGACAACATACTATACTATGACTTTTTTGAGTGATTTTTTACGACATACTATACTATGATTTTTGTCTCATTTTGGACGACATACTTTTCTATGACTTGTTGGTTATTTTGGACGACATACTATACTATCACATTTTTGTGTGATTTTGGACGACATACTAACGTATGAATTTTTGGTGACTTTTTTGATGACATACTAAATTAAAAAATCTGAAGACCAAACTAGTTGGAAAGAAAGCTTCCAGATTTATTTTACCAAACAAACATAAGTTACATTTACACAAATCTGTCATGTCATTTGACTTGCGACTCATTTCTAATTGTCTATATATTGTAAATGATTGTGATAACCAGTATATCTGACTGACTGATTTCCTCATCTAGCTCTGATGTAAATGAGACCAGTCTATGTTTATTCATTTGTACATACAGATAAATAAAGACTGTAGAATATTATCAGGATATGAAATTGGTGTTCAGCAGGCTGGACAATGAACTTCAGACTGTTTGGCAGTGAACTTCATCATCACCACCACCATCATCATCACATGGATTGATATAACGGCAGTAACTATATTATTATTTGAAACAGTATGATATGTTTTTATCAGTAAATTTACTGTGATGAATTCCAGAGAAACATGTTTTTGTACATTCACTTTATTGCAAGGTTTTTTTTCAAAGCAAGCGTATTGTACGTCTCTCTTTTATGTATATAATTTGCATAGTTCAAGCAGTTTAGTCTATTTTCACCCATAGAAGCAACGGTTACATGTAATAGTAGGATATATTGTATCTAAAATCCAAATTAGTATATACACGGGCCAATGTATACAATGTATATATTATTTATTTTCAACATCCACAAATGCTACATCTAGTACCAAATATTGGACACCACCTTTTGGCTGTCATTTCTTTATGTGTCAGATTCCAATTAATCCAAAAATATCTATATTCTGCTCCTTCAAATGACCCTCAAGTGCTATAAAAGAAAAACAAAGTCTTGCTTGTGAAAAAATGTTACACATTAGATATTTGAGTGTAAAAATTGAACAACTTGTCACTGAATAATCATGCATCTAAAAAAATATGTACTGCCTCCCTTTCTTACAAAACTCAAAACAAGGAAAAATAAAGGTTTTCTCAACTTCCTTGATTTTATTTTTATTTTTTTGCATATAAAAAATCAATTTATGTAATTTTGTAATATACTTTCTCTGAATTTGAGTATGGACATACAATACCTTTCAATGAAGACAGGTCACTTTAACATGTTAGGGCAAAAGAGCATGATGTACATGTACATGACAAAGGTTAGGTATGTGTTTGCAGGGTCACACAGGTCATATCATGGGGAATGACGACTTATGACAAAAGGTCTCTTTTAGTCATCTGAAATTAATAAATTACTTTATAACAACTGAATTTCAATGTCTTTTTTGTAAGACAGATATGTAAGGTTTAAACACAGAGGTTTGTAGAATGTGTTTTTTCTTAATTTTGTTTTAATAAAACAAAATTAAGATGGGGTAGGATGGGTTCAGATGGGTTAAGATGGATAGATGGGTAGGAAAGATCAGATGTAGGGTTTTATTGTTTTTTGAATATTAATTATGGAATTGTTGAACAATAAAAACATCAAATGTCTTTCCTATCCCAGCTTTCATGCAAAATAGCAGTTAACAGTGTTTCTAGGAAGGGGGAGCTGAATTGTGATACTTCTTTAACCTATATCACGTTATCAAGTTCATCCATGATTATTTAATACTGTGAACATCACTAATTGCGTTTTCTCCAGATTTAAACACCATTGTAAGTCTTGTCGACAATAAGTCCATTCATTATAACATATAAAACACATATTTCAGAGTTTTGGCACAGCATGATGGGATGGAATGTTAGTGGAATATGCTACATGACAGTATTTACCAGTATATTGACTATTTCCGCACAAATACATCTCAAGTTCTTATGTCCTCTTTACACAGACCAGCTTTTTTACTCTTCTAAGGTCACTTCTATTATCACTTTCCACATACACTATACCATTTATAAACATACATATATCCAGTATACTTAACAGCATAGCCAGTCACTGTGTATTTTCTTGAGCATTTTGATGGACTTACTCAATATGATGCTAAATGTGAAAGGATTTAATCAAAGCCGGATTGCACACAGTGGCTGGTAGTGAGGTGATGGGATTTCAAGATGAATTACATTCATATAACTGGTCTACATCAGAGCTTCATGCCCAATGCCAACGTTTTGTGCCAAAGCAGTTCAGAACTGTGTAACGCAGAGGGATTTTGTGGAGGTCAGAGTTTTACAAGTAGCCTCAAAAGTGCTGTACCTCTGTCAACGGTTAAAAGGTCCTATTTCACAATGTTGAAGCAGAAGAAAAAGAAAGATAGCAAAACTGCTGAACTGCTTTTTTGGAAGGGGTTGCGACCCAAGAAAAAAGAAAAATCTTAAAAGAAAAATAACATATGTAGAGTGTCAGACTTGCCTTTGCAGCAAGAAGAACCAGAGTTCACGACCTGGTCGGAACAAGGGAGTTTGCTTCCTCCCACAGTCCAAAAACATGCAATATGGGGATTCTAGGTAAATTGGACACACTACATTGACTGTAGGTGTGATTGTGAGAGCGGTAGAAGATGTATGGTAGGGTGCCAGAGACTGTGTTGCTCCCTGCTCTTTCCTGAAGTCAGTATAGTTACTGCTAATCCACTGCTGGTGTTTTTATTTTAATGCTTTAGTTGTGATATTTAGGGAGACCATGTGGTTGAACAGAAACACAGCAAGTGTGCTTGTGTTAGTGTGAGTTAAAATGAGCTAATTTCAGTGAAAAAATAAATAAATAAATCTGGGTTTCAGCCTGAACAATGTAACTGGTACGTTGTTCAGAGAGTGAAGTCAACTCAGCACAGACTCAAGCAAGATTTTTTTTTTGTTTTTGTTTTACTTTTACAGAGCAAGCATCACTGTGCACACTGTTATGATCTTCCTACAGCTGTTGTGGGTTAAGTTCAAGTCAGTCTTCGTAAAGGTCATCAAATATAACAGTTATTAGGACCCAAATGCATGTGCAAACTCAAACAGCCAATGTACAGGAAGCTTCATTGTGTGTATATTAGAGACTTCACTCTCTGATCTTACCAGTCCTTGAGTAAAGAAAATCTCAAGAAGGACAGCAGATATTGGAGAGGTAGAGGATTAATGTTAAGAAAATTAATATTTGTGTTATCCTGATACTGATTATGATATGGTATTCTGATGTAAAACATAGCTAGCAGCATCGTAAGATTGAATGTGGTTTATGTAACGTTCACCTTTAGTTCAGCAAACTGCTTAATTTGTTTGCTCGGTGTGAACAATAGGAAATGCATGGAAGAGAAACATGATCCAGGCGACACTGTGTTTGGCCCATTGAAATGCACTGTATCTAATGCTAACGGTTGCAACGCAGAGAAGCTGAATATGGTGGGATTAACGTAGGAGAGTTGTAGGGAAAATAGGCATCACAGTGAGTTCAGATGGACAGTCCTTGGATTTTTTTTTCTACAAAGGATGAGAGGCCTTTTGTTTATTTTTGAAAGTGTCAGTATATACTGTATCCTCAGTCAAGTACTGAGCCACACTCAGCTTCAATCCACTGGTGGTGTAGAAGATTATTAGAAGTAATAATGTCTCTTTTGGCTTTTAGTGTCCAGATTTTGTGAGACTCTTAAGGACATTAATGTGATGTCATCCCAGACTCTGTCACCTCTCATCTTCAACGTGGACCTTTCACATGCAACCTGTAGAAGGGCTTGAAATATCAGTCCTTTACTTACATTTTTCCACTTTAAGTGTAAAACACCACATCATCAGAAGTCATCAGTAATCTCTACTTTGTCAAACATGTCCTGAGCTAAAATATGTAGAACTATTACACAACTTGAAGCTGGTAAGGGATTGCAGCCTTTCTTTGTGTCACTGGAGACACAGCGATGCAGGCTGCCTCGGGTTGGATGGATCAGATGTTGAGAGAGTGGGCGTTATCGTCTTTACAGCTTCACTCTGGGATTTATATTTGCTTTATCCTCCAAACAACCTCCTTTGACAGATCTCCTTGCTTGGTTGTATCAGTTTATAGGTGCTAAAAAAATAAAAGTAATTTGTGTGTGGTCATCTCCATTGTTCATTTTGTACAGTAAATCCTCAGAAAGATGCTCCATCAAAAATGACAGCAGCCAGGGCTTGAGCTACAGGGGAAAAAAAGAGGAAAAGACAAACAGGGTAAGAGATACAAAGATCTTTTTTTAGATTACCATCATTTGACACTAAATACTTTGTTTACTAACTGTTTTGGGAAATAAGTACAATTATAATGTCATTGAAAGAGTAAAACATTGTTTAATCAACTCATGTGACACAACAGTTATGTAGTGTATGGTACAGTATCTCCATGACAACGACTAATTTCAACGACTAACAACTAATATTCCTTGATGTCAGTGTTCTTGAGCAGATAGAGTTCAGTTGTGATGTGGAGCACAAGTTACAATCTTGAGAATGGAAGGATTTTCTTTCACGTTTTAATCAAGCTTTACATTACAATTAATTTCAAATAATAATAAAAAACATGGTAGTTAAGGGTTTTGTAAGTGTGGTTGTCTAGAACCAGCAGGAGAGTAGCATGTTCGATGCTTTATCCTGCAGTTAAACAACCCCTTTTGGCTGGAAACTGAAGCTTGTATTACTTTGTAAATTCATCTCTCTGTGATGCCACTGTGATGTAAAATCTGTGATTTTACATATTGTCACACAGATGTTGATTCACTGTGTTCTTCATTGTTTAAATTATATTTTTTGTGTGTAAAAGCAAACTTAAGTGGCAAACATCTTCCTAAGACAGTGTAAACTTAAGGTTCTACTTGAAGCTCTTACTTACTTCTAGCTCGTATTTGTACCCAAATGTTTAAATGCACGTTTAAATCGCTTTGGATAAAAGCGTCTGCTAAATGACATGTAATGTAATGTAATGTAATGTGGTGTAGATTGTATTAGAGTTTTTTAAGTTTAAAAAAAAATGTTTTTTGTTTTTTTGGTGTCCCTATTTGCACCCATGTTTTCATTGGGCACATGTCTGCCTAATGTCTCATGCTAGTCAGCTGCGTGTAAGACCCTGACATGTCAGCATCTCATACAAGCACAATCCAAAAAGTGAAGTATTCATTTCATCGATTAAAACTAACAGGTTTTCTCAGACTCAACTTATAAATATAAAACCTTTACCAACTTTACATAAAGTATCATAAAAACATCAGTAGATAAAATCAGGAGAACTGTGAGGAGTGGGTCTTAAAAGGATGAGGAAAGAAGGGGACTGGGGATTTTACGTGCTGTGGTGAACGCAGACTCACCTTGTCAGACTTACACCTTCATGATGTGGGCTGAGGTGGGGAAATCAGCAGAGGAAGGGGGAGGGGCCAGGCTGGTCGGGGATGTGGGGGGACTGGGGGCACACTGGGCTGGAATGAGGTGCAGGAGGGTGGAAGGAGGGAACAGAGGGAACGTGTTAAGCAATACAAGGAGTGAGCAAATCAATGGGAGGAGGTAGAGGGACAGTAGGAGGAGGGACTGTGCTCTCTGACTGTCCTCCCTACGTCATTTATCCAAATACATGCCCAGATTTGGATTAACCATCTTATGTTTTCAAAGTAACTTACCCAACACTGTTTTTTTTACCATGTGTAAAATTATTTTGACTAAAAACTGATCATTTCATTGTTATCAACCCAATGCTACATGCTATATTGACCTTTTATTATCCTGTGGCAACTAGAAATGTTTGCATCATATTTCTATTCAACCAGTAGATGTTGATGTTAATACATGTATTTGTTTTCAATATTTTTTTTTTGTGTACCAGTGTTAGGTCATGTTTTTTTTTCTTTGTCTGTCTTTTTAACCAGTCGTGCGGAATTGCAGGAAGGGGTTAGTTTTGTTTTCTAATATCCAAAGGTTTAATAGTTTTCATGGTCTCCAATGTCTTCCCCTGTTAACACTTTACTCTTCTTCATATTTTTCAGTTACCTGGGATTTATATTAGTCACATAATTGCTGTAGTAATCAAAAACATATGACATTCATGTTGTGGTCACCAAAGCATGTGAGACAAAACACTGAAGTTAAAGCAAACTAAAAGTTTGTATGAATGTCCTGCTGTTTTGGTCGTTATTTGTCTATACTTCATAACATATGGTATAATTGTGAATTAAGTGCTTGTTGTATGAAGGTATGGATCAGATATAACAGAAGAAAAAGTGATCATAGTTGGTGCAGAAGGTGATTCATTATTTGTTCAAACAAATGTATGAATAAAGTAAATACTGCCACTTGTCCTGCACTATTGTGATCAGGATGAGATGTTACTAGCAAAGGGTTAGTGACACGTTAGTGTGAAAGTCATGGCAGCCAAGTGGAGATTGTCCTCACCAGAGAGAATGCGGCTGCGACGAGAGGCCTCAGCAGCCAAAGTGCAGGAGATCTCAATCAGCTTTTCCTGCTCCTCCAACTGCTGCTGGGAGCTGACTGGAGCTCCACCCTCCACTGGTCCATCCAGAAGAGGAACCATATTCTGCAAACTGAGAGGAGGGGGTTTGTTAACTAGACAACATGAGGCTGTTGAGCTGATGTTATTTTCAATCTGTTTGCTGAACGCAGGTCTTATTGTACCATATTTCTACCATACAGTAATTCAAAACTCAATTTTCAATTTGTATTTGTTGTTTTTATTTGTTGTTGATCCCAATATGTACTTTTGTTTTGTCCACAAACACAGTGTAGCATAGATGTGACAGATATATAAGAAAGAGAGGGTTGAGCACTGTGCTGAGTCAAAACCCACTTTGATTTGGCAATGAGGGTCTTGATCCGCTCCAGTTTCTTCTGCTTCTCCTTCTGCTCCTCAGGGCTCAGAGGTGTGTTATCCTCTACCTCTAGGTGGCGCTCTGGGATCACAACCTTGTCAGGAGCCATGAGCTACAACAAGGACAACGCACATCAATAAACATGAGTCCATACATGCATGCACATTTCTTTTTCGTATTTGTAAATATTTATTGCAAAAATGAGGGAGTGATACACCAGAGTGAGCTCACCTCTTTGCTGATGTCCAGTTCGTAGTGTTCTGGTCCAATTTGCAACCGTCGAAGGCGAGCAATTTCTTCTCGTGGTGACTCTAGTCCCGGTCCCCGAACCGCTGTTTCCAGGTCTTTAATGTCAATCTCATGAGCTGTCAGCCGCCGCCGAACCTGTTCACAAACATACAGATGCACAGACACATTATTTAACTGCAATCTTCTTGATAATCCCCAGTTTGAATAACTCAGCCATGTCTAATCACTGCTATATGTCTGTCTTAGTTTTTTTTTTTTGGCTCATCGGCAATAGATGCATTATATTTAACTGTAACCATAACCAATTAATAAAACTAACCCTAAAATTGACCAGTCCCTCAGAAATTAGGTTCTGCCTCATTAGGACCAGGTTTTGGTCCTTATGAGGACTACTGGTCCTGAAAAGGTCACTGTGTATGCCAGAAAAGGCCTTGAAGCGGTAACACACACGCATATACAGTACGCAAGTGAAGAACTCAGTTTTGGCTCGGAGCGCTTCTCATATCGCCTCATAGCTGATAGTGATCATACCACTCTGTAGTTGGCTGGAGACTGGCCGCCTGAGAGGTTTAGACTCCGCCTCTTCTCTCTCATGGAGCTGCTCTGGTTGCGGCGAATTCGCTCGTTCTGCTCCTCAACAGTCATCTTTGACTTTGCCTCTGCAGAAAACACAGCACTCTTTGGACGCTCCTGTTCCAAAGATAAGTCACATGCACAATAGATTAATGACAATATTTAGGTCTGACTTCTGTTGGAGCTTAGTGGAGCCTTTTAAACCACTGACCAGACGTACAAAGGCAGTGAATGAAGCAGTGAGACAAAGTTGAATCTCAAGGACAGAAGATGTCTTGTGTACCATAGTCTGTATTTATATAGCACCTATACAGAACATCTATCTCACATACGCAGATACACGTCTACAAGGATGCCAGGATTATGCTGCATTTTTTTTTCCTGATTTTAGACGTGGTTCGAATTATGGGGGAAAAAAGGGGAGCTTGAGGAGCTCCCGTACATACATGTAGCACACAAGCTGTCCTAAAAACTTACTCTGAGACATTGAGGGGGAGCTCTTAAGTAATGTAAAATCAATTAATCTATTCTGGGTGTGTCACCAGAAAACAGGGCTCCTCAGGCATGTAATTTCTTTTAGCAGATGCTTTTATCCAAAGGGACTTACAAGGGAATTGAGTACAACCTGCCAGGGGTGGAATTGAACTTGCGACCATAAAGTCTTTCACACACAGGGCATCAGTCTTTACCACTGAGCCACTCGACTCCCCCAAATGTCACGGTGTAATATGAACACTGACGTGTGCGATGAGATCTGTTAATCTGAGCTACACTGAGAGTTATTGTACAAGAAATCAGTTCAGTTATATGTATTCTTCTGACTATTGATGATCTAATAATAGTAACTATGAGGATCTAAGATATCAGATAATAAAGGCTAGGATAGCCCTGCTCAAACTTTACTCACTGATTCATTTTCACTAGGTGTTTTGTTGGATTGCTTTATGTTTTACATGTGTGCACACATGTTTAGACACTGCAGTACTAACATGAAGTAGAAGTTGACATACCCTGGAGATTCCATTAGGCACTCTACCATTATGTCGGGAAACAGCAGGGCTGCTGTGTGCTTCCCCTGTGGAGGCCTTGGTTCTAGGAGGAACAATGCCAACTGGCACAGAACACGAGAGAGACATTTAGACGCATGTGAAAGCAAGGAAACTAAATTCTCAGTGCTAACAGAGTAAGGATTTATATATGGCTTTATGGGCAGTTCTACTTTATTCAGTGACAAAATCACAGCTCCAAACACAGAACCTGGTTCACATTAAGCTGTTGTTATACCTTTATTTGTGCTGGAATGTCTG
Source organism: Solea senegalensis (assembly GCF_019176455.1). Classification (NCBI taxonomy): domain Eukaryota; kingdom Metazoa; phylum Chordata; class Actinopteri; order Pleuronectiformes; family Soleidae; genus Solea; species Solea senegalensis. The sequence goes on along the minus strand of NC_058024.1, from coordinate 14,728,447 downwards.
TCCTGGACCTGGTCCTGCTTGTCATTGCATTGGTCCCCAAACTTTGGCTGAAATAAAATTGAACTGAACATAAATCTCTGAGGTTGTGACAAATGTCAGCACACATAAAAAGCTGCTTAAGATGATGAATTATGGTTGAATCACATTAAAACATCCATCAGACCCATAATGAAAGAAGCAACACATGAATGCAGACAGAATAACACCTGATCGTACAGTATGTGTAGTGTCATGACAGTGAAATGGAAATTGCAGACATCAGTGAATTTCATCTCTGAGCTTTTTGCAAAGAGTCCAACATTAGCAAACACTGAATCTGCTGCAGGAGACTTGCGGTTTGACAGATCAGGTCAGTGGTGTCTTCAGCAAATGCATCTTTTACTCTGTCATGAAGACAAACTTAGGCATGACAGTGCCACAGAAGGAACACCGCCTTCTTTCTCTATGACACTGTTGCATGCCAGTTCATCTCACCCTGACACAAATTTACATGTACTTTAAATTAAATGAATTAATATGTTAAAAAAAAAAGGTATATAGTGGATGGGGGTGAGGAGAGGCAAACATGCCGCACCTCCACACTGAGTAGAGTCACACTCAGCAATTGCTGAGCAATTGCGAGCCAATAAGAGCATTGAATATTTTAAATGTGTATCGTACCTCCGCCAAATCTATCACTTATCCATTTTAGGGTTCATTCATTAGTGTGTGTAAACTGTGTAACGCAGGCAGCCCAACGCGCTGAAAATATAACCCTTTGTGCTTGCAGTTCAATAGTTACTGTTACTAGTATGACTACATAGAAGACATTAGACACATAATGAGTTTGACTGACTATATGTAGCTGTAAAGAACCCCATACCACATAACAGGACTTACCAAGAGCTAAATGCAGCTCATACCTTTCCCTATGTACAGTATATAATATATAAAAAAAGTTTGGCATTGAAAAGAGGAAAAGGAAGCAGAAATCTTTAGGAATATGTGTGTGTAGGAGGTGAAATCCAGGCTGATACTCAGACACAGGAATATTGAGTGGCAATGGTGAAAGAATGTGGACATGGGGGTGTGGGGGGAGGGGGGTCTCTGGTGGCTTATAAGTGCAAGAATGATGTTTTTGAAGTGATAACATTAGGACTGTACCATGGGAGTGGTGGACACCCAAATACCTTTCTGATGTGAGCTTCTTCACCATCAAGGTAACCATCATCGAGGCCCAAGCTGCGTAGCCAGGCGGTGCTGTCAAAGGGCAATGGGGGGATGGAGGGAGGGCAGGTGGGGGAGGATTCCAATGGATAATAGGCCTTTGGGAGGGGAGGCCTTGGGGGGACACTTTCCTATATCACCATAAGGGCAGCAGGGAGAGAGGGAGCAGGGAGGAGAGAAAGGACAGGAGGAAGAAAGAGTGCTGCACATCAGGAGGAGTTATAAATAGCCAGGCAAAGTGCAGAGCAGAAAGGGCTCAAGGTAATTATTCTGTGGAATGGGCTCTTGGGCTCCCCTGGTGGCCAATAAAATGTGGGCCTTAGTGGATTCAGTATATCCATAGAAAACCAGGCAAGGTTCTATGAAACAGCAGTGACATTTCAAACATCAATCCTTAAAAAGCTGGACCAAAGTGAAATCAAATGATTTATACCTTTAACTAATTTATCTAAATATATTTGCTTTGGGTGACAAAGAAGACATGAAAGCAAGCAGATCTCACTTCAATGAGAAAACATGTCTCTTCTATATTTTTACATAATAGCCAAATGTAATTAAATGTCACCAGCAACATAAAAGTTGAAGTAAAATGCTTATGATCTGCACGAAAGTTATTGTCATTATATTATACGCTATTCTACAAACCAGAACTTTTTATTAGAAGTTTTAGAACCTTACCATGTAAAGCATGGATAACTTTTTTAAAGATGGCTCTGCATGAACATGTTCCCCAAATGTTTATCAGACTGTGTTAAGGCACAGATCAACGGATCATCTCCCTGTTCCTCTTGATTGTTGGGATAAGTAAGTGGCCTAGCACCAGCATAACATGACTGAGAGGTTAGCTGGCTATGGTGATGGTTTTTCGGGTCCGCACTTCTAAAGCGAAGAACAGGAGGTGAATAAAGATCTGGGCTATAACATAGTGATAAAACATCAGTCTGATAGGAGTCCTTGAAAAGGAGGATCTGGGAATCAGGCATAGAAAAGCGTCTGGTGGAGGACACATTTCTGAGGTCATTTTGGTGTCCTGATGACAACTGAGATGGGTGGAAGTCTGGATAGATATCTTTTCTTAGGCCAACTTTAACCTCTTGCATGCAACAATCTGAGGATAACCAGCTCACACCCTGAAGATCAGAATGGGTTTGCACTGTGTCTGAATGTCCATTGATAGATTTGGAATCCTGGTAATGTAGTTGGAGAACGTTGAACTGTTCTCCTGCTCTGGCTTGGGTTGGACTTTGGTCTCTTTGGTTAGAGCTTAAATTGTTTCTGCAGTTTTCATTTTGATCTGTTTCCTCTATCACCGGATCTAATCTACCCAAGGACTCCTGGTGGTTTTGGAAAGCTAGGGAGGGCTGAGGAAAGGCATGTCCATACATCTCATAGCCATGATAATTTTCTGCTTGCAGGCTTATGTCAGACTCTCTGTAACTTCTGGGTCTACTCCTAGGCTTAGGGTCACATTTGAAGTCAGGTACTATACATGACTTGGGGCGAGGTTTAGGGCTTGACCTTCTACATACTTCAGAGTTAGTTCTTGAGTCTGCGCATATGCCTGTTTTAAGTTTTGAAGTGGGGTTTGTCCCAAGCTGGGTGTGTCCGGTGCTTACCTCCGGGCCCAGCTGTTTGGTAGGGGAGGCCTGGGAGCCGGGCACTGGGGAGAAGGGGCTGAGCGGACTGGTGAGGCTTATTGAGCTCAGGGGACTGGCTGGACTATTGGTGCTAAAGGAGCCTGATGCACCGCTGGCAACTGAAATAGAAAGAGGTAGGGTTTGTTAGGGCTAGATTAGAATATGCATTAAACCAAATGAATAATATTCCAGCTCTAGGGTTTTACCTCTGTGCTTGGCTGTGTCTGTACCTCTGGATGAGTTATTCTTGTGCAATCCCTCTAAAACATCCTGGACTCTCCAAAACTCTTTCTGGATGTGCCGACGAACAAGTTCACTCTGCAAGTCAAAGTTATATGAGAGAAGGATGATGTAACAGCCACTGCAGGGAACTGTTTAAAATTAGATCTATGGATTATCTATTGTATGAGCTTTATGGACAAGATGGAGATTACATTAATTAATTGCATGCTAGCTACTGCCAGAGGTAAAGTATTCAATTGGCAGAATGACCTTCCATTAGCTAACTGGTTTTAATCTGGTTCTTTAAAAGCTGCAACCCACCAAAACAATCATGCTTGGGCATGCGACAAATCTATTTTGAGGTTTTGTTTTGTTTGAGCACAAACTCATGAGAACAATAACATTCATTTTAAGGCAGATCTCCTCACTAGTATGAGCACTTAAATGTGAAAACCAATCACAATCTTAATTGTACTGTATTTTATTTCTGGCATATATCTGGCAACATCTAGAAATGTTCCCCTACCCCAATCGGGGTCTCGATCCCAAGATTGAGAATCACAGCATTAGCTATTAGGAAAAGTAACAAAACTTCATGGAAATTTCAGTCGTATTGTACTGAATATTTGGGAGCCAAGGCTTAAATGAAACACCTATGCTTAATGAATTGTTCAGGTACAGTATGTGCAATGACAACAAATAACAAAAGCTTAGATGTGTTGTGCCTCATTTTACACTATAATGTAATAGCACTTTCTGACAACCATCCTTCAGCCTGGTGGATTAAAACAAGCACACAAAGCAAATGTCAGCTCCGATACATAACATATTTGACTGTTACTTCCCTCGGAGAAAAGCACTTGAAGAGAGTGTAGTCAATTCTGCCACACAGGGTGGCTAACAACAAGACCCTCACCTGTCCTCCTGCATTAAGCTGCTCCCATAGATCACCATGGATGGCATGGGCCTCATCTTCCAGTGCTTCAAACTCCATACGAGTAGTGGTTAAAGCCTGAGGGGTTCAAAGGAATGAAGCCATACTCAGTGTGTAGTGTCTCTGTGATATAAATTACTGAATTAATATGTGTTTAGTGTAATAAAAAGATTGATTAATTGAAAATTCAACATGTTCTACAAGCAAGCAAGCACACATACATATATGTTAGACAATTTATGTAACAATTTTGAGTGTGTGTTGCACTGTCTTACACTGGAGGCTTGGGACAGCTCCCCTCTGATGTTGATGAGCTGGTTCTGCAGGGTTTCCTTTTTGAACTGCAGCTTTTCCATGGCAATAGGCTGAATACGGTACAGCTCCATCTCCTGATGGGTGGCCACCAGTGCTTCTTCGAGGTTGTCCTGAAAACAAGATTCATTGTAGATTGTGTAGATTACATTAAACTTCATTTGCATAACTGCTCTACACAATTTTGGTGGTAAGAAATGTTGAGCGCACAGATGACTTGAACACATATAGTCAAATAATGTGAGAAAAAGCATGTACCTTGTCCATTCTCAGCCTGTGGACAACAGCCTCGTGGTCTTTCAAAGTTCGATTCTGCTCACACAGTCGACCTAAGAGTTTCTGTGTCAGACATGACAGTGGGTGGTTACTGTTAGTACAGGCACGTTACATAGACAAGAGGAAACATAATTAAAAACAAACAGTACGACAATGCATCTGAATGAGGTCATGCTGACAGTGCAGGACCAGAGTGTATGGACACTGAAATGTGTCACCCATATGTTACAGGGGAACATGTCATTCTTAATCTGCACTGCTGTTTACCTCACAGTCTGGGTTACAGTTCTTTGTAAAGCTAATGGACAGAGCTAAGGTCAGGAAACTGTCCAGGTAAACTAGATTCTTTCACATTTAGGAGGGAAAAAACCTTTCTAAAAGCACTATGATATTAAAACAGTTTGAAAACTGCCATTAAGACTGCAGATGAAAATATTTACAGAGAGACATCACATACTTTTGGGCAGGTATTTTATATATCTTCAAAAAAATTGAACTACAAACTCTGGATGAAACCGTATATTTGTATGTGTATGATGTGCATACAGTGTCAAGTGTCTTACACTGGTTTCAATCTCATTCAGTTTCAGTGTGGGATGTAACTCTCTGCTGTAGACGTCATGAAATGGAGGAACCTGTAGAAAAAGATTGTACAAAATCATCAGCATCAATTGAATAGAATGGACACAGACTGCACCAATGAAAGGAAAATAATAGTTTAAAGTTTAAATTCTGTTCTTCACTCTGAGGAATGAATTTCTTACTTGAATCAGATTATCATCTCATCAATATCTGTATTTAACCTCTGCCAGCAAACAAATGATTTGTCACATTGAGCTATTAGAGACTATGAGTTTTCATGTTGTTTTTGTTTTTTTCTAGAGTACATTTCTATAAAAAAACAGCATGGAACAGCATCATGACAGAAAAAAAAAAACAACTCACTCAGCCATTGTTCAGCCTAGTATTACAGTTAACAACATCCTGTTTACAATGTACACATGCACTTTATCAGAAAATGTCACAGAAGCTCTTTGTGTCTCAGAATAAAGAACTAAAATGAGATGTGTCATGTAGGGTTGGGTGATAATCATATAATCCAATATACATATACAATACAATAGTATTCCGTGTTTTCTAAAAATTGATATGGTATCAGTTTAATTTATGTCACCAAAACAAATATTTTGCAGAGTGTGCATACATGTTTGCAGGCTTTATTTTATAATATTTATAGATAAAGAGTGTTTGTCTGAGGTTGAATATTCAGTGTTTTTACTATTGTAATTGATTAGACTGGTAACTAGTAGTACCTGTTAGTTTAGTTCACTTATGTGTTTATTGTTACTTTTTAAATGTCTTTAATTTGTTTTATTACAGTATGCCTTTTTGGCTCTCCCTCTGAGCCATATGATTCAGTTAGTCACAGTTTCATATGGAGAAGATGTAAAAAGTTTACAAACCCAACCCTAGATGTTTTACCATTAGGACTACACATAACTGAACAACACACCATAATCACAACTGTTACAATCACATTAAACACCACAAGTAAAATGAACAAAAACTCTGATGCATGAAACCAATCCTGACATCTTTATCATGTAAAGTGCTGGGGGAAATGGTTGTAACTCAAGTTTTGTGTATGAATTCACAGAAACAGCAGAACGTGGCACAAGATTTGTTGAGGAAAAACTTAATTTTCCAATGTCGGTAAGGGTCCATGATTTTTAAACATATGTCTGTAAAATCATTCATAATTCAAAAAACATGACACTGCACAGATGGACTATACAAACCTACAATTGCATTTAATTAGCCCACAGTTCTCTAAAATGGACATATTAGTAAACAACATGTCACACAGTCACAGTTCTGGTAATGCTGAGTGTCTCCACTGAATGTCTCCAAATGTTTACAGGTGTAGTTTGGCATTTAAGGCGCAGTCAAAAAAAAATGCACATGGACCCTCACAGACACACATATTGTTCTGTGTGACAATATGAATCACATGCAGACAAGAAAAAAGTGAGAGAGGCAGGCTTGGGTATGGAATGGCTGGTCTGTTGGGGTCTACAAGGCTTTGTCCAGGTCCATAACATGCACCGGACTAACTATCCAACACTGGCTCAGAAGTTCAAGAAGGTCATTCAGACAAGAGCCTGGCTGGAAGGTGGAATTATTAGTTAAAGTTGAAGAAAAACGGCTGTGATGAGGTGCTGCTGTAAGCCTGCCTCCCTGTGGTGCTCCCTCCTCTCTTACTTGTACACAGAGCTTTGCTGATGAGGATGAGCGCTTCACCATTCGGGTAACCATGCTATTTAGGCGGCTTCTCTCGAGTACCTGAAGATTCAGCTCAGATTACAGATATCTGACAACAAGCTGATACAACAGTGTCTTGGCAAAAAATGTAGAATCGTGTTAGGATGAGCTTATCACCCACAGTGAGAAAAATGTCAATTTAGCATAACAAACGAAAACAAAGCAAACGAATAGATGCAAAGTTGTTAATGTCAACTCTGACTAGAAAACACAGTGTTAAAAAGACCATGGTTGTGTGTGTGTGCATGCGTCTACCTGTTGGTCTAGGTAATCCAGGTTGCGCTGGAGCTGAAGGTCTAATATGTCCTCCTGAGCCAAGCAGCAGCAGCAGCAGGAGTACAGTAACACATATGGAAATCACACAGACACACACACAGACAGACAGAAAGCTTTCAGACAGGACAACAGCAAAGCAAAGCACTACAGTCACCCGGCCAATGAAACTGCAGGTCCACGGTTCTAATAATAATGGGCTGCTTTTTGACTTTTCACTGATCTTTGAGCCTTCTGTTGTGAGTCTGTTCTGGCTCTACCATAGCAGTCTTGCTTAGCTAATGGAGTGTGATGCATGCTGGTGGACAGGGAACCGATTGTTAAACATAGCTCCACAGCGCCACCAGTCATCAGAACCCCTGCAGGTATCTTCAGTGACACCAGGACACTTTTGTTTGTCAAGGCAAAGAAAAACTTGGCAGCCCTACATTCCACTGACGATGGGCTAAAATGGTGGAACCCGTGGTGTTCTCCATCATTAACTCATGCTTCTTTTTCACACACACGCACATATATACACACACACTCAAGGGCGTGGCATATTAGGTACAGAACAGAGTGAAGAGCACATGATTAGGACAGATTGACAGACGTGCTGAAGAAAGCAGACAGCTGGCTACACCTGCAAAGCTACACATATAATGTGTAGACTGTGCCTCCCACCACAAAATATGTGTGTGTGACTCTGTGTTATCGATATATAAGACCACATTCTTGGCACATACCATTTTATTGTGGATGGAAGGGGATAGAGGGTAGTTTTGATGGTATAATCCTTGGCTTAAGGACCTCCTGTCACCAGGGTAGTCATACTGAAGGAAGGAGGAAAGAATAAGGAAAGAAGGAAGGGAAGAATGGAGATAACAATGAATTAAAGTTGTTAGGGTGAAAGAAGGTGAATATGGTCCAAGATAGGACTCCCACACAGATTCCCATGGTTAAAAAGTTTTAAATAATGTGTTAACTGAAGGCTACCAAACAGTAATACCTGGTTGTACACTAAGTTGATCTCATAATTGAAGATGACGGTTAGAGAGAACATCGATATCTTATTATTCCTTGTAATATTATTAAATTATACTGTACTAAACCTTTAGTTAACCTATATTTCATCTCCAACATATAACCATCACTGTCTAAGAGTCCAGTTCAGAAAACAGTGGGGATTGAGGTATTTCTATCACACATTTTAGAACAAACATGAAAATGACTAAGCTATGGTCAGTCGATGTACTATGTAAAGTAAATGCCACATTGTGGTTGCAGTTACTGTATAATTACATACGTTACTCACCTTGGGTGAGCTGAGAGATCTCCTCAGGCTGTAGACGGATGGATCAGCATAGATCACGTCATCCCTCATCCTTCCTTGAAACCGATCAAAGCGGGCAGAGAGTGATCGAGCCGGCGACATAAAGTTGCTTGGCACAGGTGAGTAGGGCCCCCCTGATGATGAAGAAGGTGACCTCGGCACAGACCTGGAGCGTGGCTGGATGGACAGGCGCCTCATGGATGTTTCCATTCCACCATAGTACTGTGGCCCCCATGAGTCCCTGGACATTGGGGGTCCATACAACTGATGGGGTCCGTCCCTCAGTGAGTGACGTTTCTCGTCCACAGTCCAGCGTCGGTCGTATCCACCCACAGCAGAGACAGAGCAGATGCTTTCAGGTCGGACCCCCGGTGGGTACAAAGGGTACTCATCCACATACTGGGGGCCACCAGGGTAGTAATCAGCTGGGATACCTTGGTTCACTGTGTAGTAACGAGATGGGCTGAAAGCAGAGTGAAAGATGGCGATTATATTTTTTCATTGATTATGTTATAATCTATTGTGAAATTTATTTATTTATTATGACCTTAAAATAATCTGTATCTCTCTCCACATATTACAAGGGCTATAATACCATAATATATACCATTTTATGAGTCAATGGTGTGAGTCTTTCCTTTATATTTTTCCTTTCTACGTAATTTTGTCATTATTCTTTATGTAATACTTATGGGTTTATTGTATAATATTATATTTAGTTTACATGTTCTTCTCAGAAGAGGCAAAGAAAGAGAAGAACAAGGCAGTAATGCAACAGATGCAAACTGAAAATAGTACACAATAAAGAATTAAGGCACATGTTGGAGGAAACCACCACACATCAGTGTCTTCATGGTTTAACCATGAATTCCACAGATCTAAAGTGAGATATGATTCCTCTCTTCCTCTATTGTGTACCTGTTAATGTCCTCTTGTGAGGCCATGACCCGCCGTTGGTTGACCCACTGCTGCAGCTGGGCCATCGAGCTCTTCCTCTGGGCCACTTTCTCTGGAGCTGTCCTGGGCACAAAGCCCCTCCTCAGCACTACGTTCTCCTGCTTCTGCTCCCTGGAGTCTTGTAATGGACCAGCACTCCCCTCTGGATGTCGTTGTGTGGCATGATGTCCGCTGTGACTCCTGGACAGAGGTTGTTTGCTATTGCTGTTGTGGGGTACATTGTTGAGAGGGCCATGGTTGCCCCAACCGTTTGGATGATGATTTAAGTGAGGGCCGGGATCAGGACCATGTCTTCCACCTTCATCTTTATCTTCTCCTTGTTTTCTGTCATTCTTTTTCCCCTGTAGATCAGAGGACGGGGTAGAAGGTGAAGGTGTCTCTACGCTGTTGGCCCCATTAGTTTTAGGATGGCTGGTCAAGTCATTGTCTGTTTTATTGTGTTTTTGTGTTTGTGGTTGCTGTTCTGAGTCTGGAGCCTTGGTCACCATAGTTGGGTTGGGATCAGCTGTAGTGTCTGACGAGTTTGTTCTGAAGAGTTGGAAGAAAAAAAAAAGCATGAAATGACGTAATCAAATAGTTGTGTTTCTAGTCTTTTCCAGAGACTTCAGAAACACACCTCAACACTAGGTCATGTTATTAAATCCTCTATTAATACTGTTCCTATGCCAACACTCAGTTAGTCTTGACCAAAACCACAAAATGAGCCATTGTTGCAAATAATTTTTATCTGATTGATTCCAGTTAGAAAAGTAAACACACACAAACAAGTAACTGGGCAGTTTTGGTCAAAGTTCTCCATCATCATTACACCACACTGCCAAGAAGCAGGTCCTTTCATGTTTATAAATGCTTCATATACATTTGTGTATAGAGTTCTGAGCAAGTAAATACTGTAATAAACATACATTATGTTTGTACTTGGTTGGATGGATGATTTTTTTGGGTTGTGGTTCTAGAGGACAGTGTGGATTTTTCCTCATTGCATTTGTTGCTGTACTATTCAACTCAAGCTTCTAACATAACATAGTATATAGTTCACCAGTACAAACTGACATTTCTGTGTAATAATTTAGTCACAAAACATAAAGCGATTACATAAGTTTGTAAAGTGTTTGTTATGTTTTAGATGTGGATGTATGTAAAACCATGAGTAGTTTTCTCTCGGTGGCCTGCGTTACAGCAAATTGCATTGAGCACAAAAGTAAACATTACATAACTCGTAGCAAATTGAACACATGGACATACTGATTACACCAACTGAACAGAAGAATACGACTCTTATTTATGTGTGTGCATGGCTCTATGCAAGAATGTGAGCAGCACCTTTGTGTAGACGGAACGCTGACTTCTGCAGCCTCACTCATGGCTGTGATCCACTCCTCCTGCTCCTCATGGCTGTCTGTGCTGAAGTAGTATGTCCTGGTCCCAGCGTGTTCCGCCTGCATGCAAAACACAATGGAATCCTTCACCTCACTGTCCTCGCCCTCCTTTTCCTCAGACCATACCTGCCGTGGGACAAAACACACACAGGTAGCAGATTAGTCTCCCGGTTACTTAATGTGTTAACAGCGTAACGATGGCTGCACTGACTGATCATGCTCAACGTCATCATGCTCACATGCAATGAAGAAGCGTGATATAAAGACACACAGTTGAAACTTGATTCCCATTTATTACAACCTTGGCTTTATTTCCACAGTTCTGATGATCATTTGCATTATTTATTGTTCTCTGAGAACTTGATATGACCACATGCGCTTTTCTGATTGGGTACGAAACACGAGCAGTCAGATGATCAGAGGTTGGCGTGAACCTGAATACTTGCATTACCAAATTTAATGTGCATCGACTGTGAGGTTTGGATAATCATTTCAAATATTGCGCATGACCTTTTTGTCTAACTTGGCTGGCTACTCATGCTCCGTCTTAATGTGGCTTCTCTTTTGCAGACGAACCTCAATGTTGTTTTTCAACAATAAAATGAGCTGACATTACTGTGGAAATAAATCCATCAATCATATCAATGGATGCTGTCACGTTCCAAATTCAAACTCCCTGACTTGTTACACTTACAAACCAAAACCTTAAACACTTTACATAATTAGCTTGTAAAATTGGTATCAGAAGCAATAACGAAGACTGCACCTTTGCACAATATAATTGGCATGCAATCAATATCTGAACCACCCAAACAGAACAAGACCATTGTGCATGCATCCTTGTGAAGATAATAAGACATAATACAACAGGCATAATCATGCATTTTTCATGCCTCCACCCTGCTAATTAAAAATAATGTTCAGAATTTCAACACTGCACCTTTCTTTGTACTTTCTACCACAACGGTAGCCATCGAGGGTCAGCAGACCTCACAGAGGTGGAGGGGAGCAAAGACAGTGACAGGTGAAATGGTGAAATATTCAGTGCTTAAAGCTGGACCACACTGTCTCTCTTCAGGTGTCTATACTGTGAATGGTCAAACAGGATGCAGAGACTGTGAGTCATCCAAATGAACATCTACTTAACCATAACAAACATCTCCATGTAGATTCAAGTATATGATAAAGGCCAGTCTTTATGTGGGTAAAACGTAAAACAGAACAGCCAACATGAACAGACATACTGCTTATTTTTCTTAAAAAATAAATAGGAAAGAAGGAAATACTGTAAAGAAGCTATGATGTTGACTCATTATATAACGCCAGTTTGGAAAGTTTCAGAGATTCAACACAAGAGGGCGCCGCAGACAAAAGCATCTGCCTATGGTACATTCGCTCACATTACCAATCACCCATATTACATATTTTCCCCCAATTTATAAACACAAAATATGGAACAACGCACACAGTTGTGAAATGTGAAGCTCATGTATCAGTCAGTGCAAAGCTCTAGGCACGTCTCACTAAAATATCATTCAAAAACAAAATCATCATCAATTCATTGCCTTTAAAAATCCTTGATTACAAGAATATGTGTCTCTCTCATATTGCTCAACTCAAATTCTCAAAACTCAACAGGACAAACACTTCAGTCATCAGTTTCTGGAAATGTTTTTAAATCTGTTTAATATTTTCTTAAAATCTGTAAAAAATCTCCATCACTGAATTCACACAGAAGTATTAAGAAAATATATGTTGTCATTTGATGCTATAACTGGTGAGCCAGGTGAGCTTCAACCTGGTTTAAGATGGGGGTGTTTTCTCCATAAAACCTCATTCTTAACCCTCAGACATCATGTATGTGTGTGGAGGAAAGATAAAAATATCTCAGCATGAATATGTGCAAGGGATGACCTTCTATGTTGTCAGCTACATCAGCCCCAGTTAAAATCTGATTCATTGCACATTACACATCTGCACTGATGTATTGTTTATGTCCATGTTGATAATGAGAGCAATCATATCCACTCCATCCATGATGCCCCCTGTAAATATGTTGGGTTTTGTGCTTTTACAGCTTTTTGACAATGACATCTTATCTCAATTTGATCCATCTAATCAACAGCTCATGTTTATCCTCCCCCCTTTTCTGTGCTCTCTCTCTCTCTCCCTCTGTTTGTGTGTATTGAGCGTCACTGCCGTAAAACAGCGGGGGGAAATGATGTCACTGATAAACAGGAGTCATTTCCTTCCACCGTGGAGCCCTGTGAGACTCCGCCTTTAGTGACACAAGGTGATGCGATTGGCTAAAATGACTGTATCATAAGTGACAGCAGTAACCTAGCAACAGAGGTGGAGCTGTGAGGTGTGAGTGCGTGGTAGCTTCTCTCCTTCATTGTCCTTCCTTTGTTTATCCTTTCAGGTATTAAGAGAATACAGACTTCATTTGACTCAGAGACACATGTTTTGGTCCATTTGCTGTTACTATATGGAAAAGAATCTAAGGAAAGCAGGTGGCAATTAAAGCATATAACAGAAAGGAAGGAAATAAAGAAGGAATATCCAAAACATAGAGATCTGGAAGAAACATATACAATATCTACAGCTATGGAGACACTGAGCAGCCTGATCCATCCTGACAACAATCTGCAAATATGTTGAGACATGCAGGGCAGTTGAGAAATGGAGCTCTGTGAAACTAACCACGTCTTGGGATGGGCTGTGAACCAGCCATTGAGTGGAAGAAATAAAAAAACCAAAACCTCCTGGATTCAGCTGGGCACTTTTTCTTTTTTTGATCAGGAAATAAAAGGGTACTAAGTGTTATGAGTCTGTGTGTCTGTGTGTCTGTCCATCCATCCATCCTTAGAGGGTTGAGGAGGGAACCTGGAATAAAGTCCAGTTCACATTTGGTAAGAGGAAGGGTTTACCCTGGACAAATCACCAGCCCGTTCTCACTAATTCTCACTCACCATGACACTAACAATCACAGTCTCCAATTAACCTGACTCCTATCTGCATGTCTTTGGGAGAATATGCAAACTCCACACAAAAAGGAAAGAAGAAAGAAATCAAAGAAAGGACTATCTCATTGAGGGCAACAATATCTTAGGGACCAGTTTATTATATGTATTATATAATATATCCATTAACAGCGTTGTTGAATAAAAAATCTCTCTATCTATCTCCTGAATATACAGTGTATACTTGTATCAGTGTGTATGTGTGTTCACACGTGTATTTGTGTGTGCATCCAGCTTGCCAAGACCAGCCTCCAGGAAGTTTTGTCAATGCAGCCATTCAGACCAGCGCAGCAGTCACTGTGAGCTATTGAAATGCTTCGCTGGCTGTCCTCACACACTGTTTCCACTGTGGAGGTGCACGACCATATGACTGAACACACCATCACAACAATCATGCTGACTCTTACAAGCTTGTTGTATTTACTTTAACTGTATACTGATACTTTTGATCACTGTCGATCATTCCCTTGTTAATCAAGCAAGTTATTTAACCTTGTATCATTGACTTAATTTACAATTGCAGACACAAAAACAGTCAAACCAAAACTTTTGACACTTTTGACACTTGAGCTGCTGTTAAACGATAGTTAACTGTCCTGACGTTTGCACGTTTGTAAAAAAGTCATGATGCATGAAATGCATGGGTTCCTCTTTTGGGGAGCAGGATTGTGTAAACATAACCTTTGCTGGTAATTAATAGTTTTTATGTAAAATATCAAACTGTCACTTGATTGGAAAAAAAGGGTGGAACTCTTAAATGACCGGATGCCAGTCATCTTATGGCATAAACAAAGTGCCATTGCACTCTGTCCAGCATGTAGCAGTTACATTCTAGCTACATTCATATTACCAGGAAGAAGCTGTGATTGTTGTGATCTGATTTTGTCAGAGCTGCATGGAAAGAGCTCAAAGGAAATAAGATTATCAGTTAAGATTTTCAATTACCATATCTTGATTCAAATCTGATTCAGTACAAATCAGATTTGGTGGTTCACATTTAAAATACAAGTGTTGGCAGGCAATACACAACATTTTTGTTTTCCTCTGTGTCATCAACAACAGAATACGTCACATTTATGTTTATGTTTATTTATTTACTGGTAAATAAGGGAAGTTCAGAAACAAAAGACATCACTGCAAATTTGTGAACCTTGGCTCACTAGAGTGGTCTCAAACTCAGGAGACCTGGCGACCGCTAAAGGTCTGGTCTGGTCAGGATTTGTGACAATATTTCACAGAACTTCAAAATAAAAGTGTGGAACGATTACCCTTCTGACTTAGCTCTCAAACCAACAGCACTAAGTGGCCTCATGATGGCTGATAATGTGAAAATAGGTATGGTGTATGAATATGCAGTAAACTGCAATAAACAACAAATATCCATGAGTTTCATCCAATGACTGTTGTGTGTGAAACAGTGTCAAAATAAAGACATTAAATACAGATTTTAACACAACTTAAGTGTGATGTTGGTCATCTGTACATTCCTGACTCTACATGTCATTACATCTTGGTAAAAGACCAAAGGCCGCTTCACTTATCTTAGTCAAGTCACATGACAATCATCAAATCAAATCACATCAAATGTGTCTACCGCCAAATTACATAATCATTTATCTCAAGGCATTTTTCATAGTAGTGTCAGTGGCGAGAAAAAAACCCTCTATTTTCACAGGAAGAAACATAACCAAATAAGTTGTATAATCTGTCAGAGTAGTTGTAAAGTTGTTATATGTTTATAGTCCTATAGTGTTATTCATACTAACATCAGCTTCAGGACAGTATCATTTGCTGACACAAACAAGTGTTGTGTAATCATGTTTCTACCATCATGCACTACAACCCTCCAGAGCAAGCATTTGTGCTATACACTAAACAGGCTTTAAAACTGGATTAAAAACGGCGGTAGAGCATCTTTTTTCCCCTCAATTATTTGATAATAAATATGACACAATCATAATCAGTAACTTGAGTCTGAATGTCTGATGCACAGTGTGTGGACATCATTACCCATAACGCTTTGGAAAAAGGGTGTATGGTCTGTCTACAGCTTTGTTCCAGGGCAAGAAACCACAATACACACACGATACCAGACAAATTGTTATAAGAGCTATTGTCAAAGTTTCTGGGGCAAAAGTGTTTGTGTTCTACATCCCTTTCTAATGAGATCATTGTTAGTTTTAGTAGTATTTTAACTCCATTTAAGCATTGGTGGCAGTTTTGTTATAGCTGACAGGTACATACCAATATCTCCATGTGTAAGTATCTGTCCATACTGACATCTGTTTTATTGTGTTTTGTGTCTGACTCTCTTTTCAGGAATTTTGCTTTGTATTTTTTTGTGTGTGTTTGGTTGTTTTACAGCGCACAGGCAGTAGTTGCCAATGTCGGAATGACAAAATTGACCTTATGCTGAAAGGTGTTTTTGATAAAGGTATTGAAATGATAATTACAACAAAAACATTGACAACCGGTGTTCAGTGAACCCTAACCCTGAGATTTTATATCTTAAATTGCCAGATTGAATCAGTAACATAGGCAGAATGCCACAGCCTACAGGACAACAGAAATGCCTCTTAACTTTCATCCTGATTCACCTAATGGCAACATTCCCTCACAACTCAATCATTGTGTTTCAGAGAGGATCAGAAAGTGAACACCGATGAATGTCCTCTCAGCCAGGGACATGAATATCTGGAACTAGACAAAGCAGCACACAAGCCCCTGAGGAATGAACGCTCGTCTTTTCACAGCCTGCTGATAGTTCTGTTGAACTGTTTACTGACAGGAAGGGTGAGGTTAAGTTCCAATGAGCACACCACACATACACACCTATATATGTAACTTTATCGGTCTGCCTGTTGAGTCACGCGTACACACAAACACCCATGGTCCAGGTGTAAAAATTAACCCCATGGCGTCATCATAAGAATAAGGTATTCAAGATTGTGAGGTGTGAAGAAGCTTTTATAGAGGCCTTAAATATTCAAGGTGATTGGTTGTTTTACTACTGCTGTGTATAAAAGTGTGATTTACCAACAGCATTTCTTTTGCAGCATGATTTTGGTAACCTTCAGTTGATCACAGATTACTTTACTTGAAAAATGACTTCTGGCTGTGGCCACACCTCAACAGAGTCAGGCAGTACAACAGGTTCTGACAGCACAGTGACTGCTGCTGATTGAAAACAACACAGAGCTCAAATCCCTCATGTGTGGCTTAACAACTCAGCTACATGAGAGCGTTAACAATTTTTTAGAGGGATTTTCTAATTCATCAAATTAAATCTGAAGTCATAGATTTTTGTCTCCCTACTCAAACGTGTCACATGCTTCAGACATGGTCTAAATCTAGACTATTTAGAATGTGACTGTCAGATCTGGTTGAAACATGTGCCACTTTGAGGCAGCAAATCTTTTTATGACTTGGATCTACTCAGTGTGGGTGGGCTCCATGTTGGGCCCACTTATGAGGTAACCCTGCTTCTGCAACGCATTTACATGACATAAAAAAAAAAATCCAGATTATTCTGTTGATTTACAAATGCACGTATACATTCAATCTGACCCAAAATGGCCAAGACACCCTGTGCATGCGCCACCATTCCAGCTCCTGGGCTGTGACCCAGAAATAAGAGGACAAGCTGGTAAATAGTTGACGGTGAGAAAAACAGGGCCAAACCAGGCCATTCAATTTTTGGACTGATAGAGATTTTGTGCTCTGCCAGCTCAAATAATTTAATATCTTGAAGTTTAAGCAGTGTGAGACGTGGCAAAAATCACGTTCGTAGCAACACCTCTGTTGTATTTCCACTGATATCCCTTGCATTTCAACACAGCAAAGTCGGCACCTCACACACTGGTGCCCTTAGTAAGTCGCCTGGCAAGTTTGAAGCCTATCAATCTGTTGGATAGCCATGCAATTAACACACAGACAGACATGCATGGAACCATTCTGGCTTGTTTCCACTTGTGCAAGGCACCATGGCATGGGCCTCCACAGATGGTCTGCAACCTATGCTGCTAAGTTAGCAGACAGTTAACTAACTTGGACCTAACTGGCTTAATGACATTAACTAAGCAACAAATAACAGGGATAGGCCCAAACAAATGAAATTAAACAGCCTTTTGTACACAAACACTGCGGCTAACAAGAAGCACCATGGTAACATAGGGCGGAGCATTATCACACTCCAACATGAAGTAATCAAAGTAGATGAATGACATGACAACTGACCTAGGGATCTCATTGAGGTTTTTGTGTGTGTATGCATTTGATCTGCCATCAATAAAATGCACTTGTGTTCCTTGTTCTTAGTGTAAACCAGTGTCATAACCCCACCGCCACCACCACCACTGCCACCACCGCCGCCACCGCCGCCGCAGTCTACTCTATTGACAACAATGACATGAAGAAACTAAGCTAAACCACATGACACCGTAGCCACTGTTTGCCTGATAACGCATAAACACGCCACCAAAGTTGAGCATTTGCCTAATCAACATGGCAACGATGATACCAATGGTACTACAGTCAGGTCAAGATCCCTGGTCATATACATTTGATTTTTAATCCAAGATGAAGAGTCTGTGGTAAAGCATAAGCTAATAAACTAAAAAGAAAACAATCTGAAGGTAAAACAGTGACGATGAGATGCATCTCCTGTCCAAATAAATCCTAAAAAGATATACATTTCATCCCATGTTGGACAAAATACTGCTTTAAAAATAACTCATATATCCGCTGATTTGCATTTCATTTGTGTTCAGTAAAGCCTTTAGGTCATTATCTGGTGCTCAGATATCATCAGGGTGAGAGACATTACACTCCCTGTATTCTTTGTCTCCCTGTCATCTGGGGTCATTTTGAAATGACACTTGTCGTAAAGTGAGGTAGTTGGACAGGAATCACGAAACAGCTTTGAAGAAGGCGTGCTAGGACAGGACATCAGAGAGTCTGAGTCCAAGCTCCACAATGCCCCAGAGGAACAGTCAGTATGAGGGAACACGAGGTGCCCACCAGAGAAAAACACACAAATGTAGCACATCTCAACCACTCATGTCACACTTACCTGTCATTATGTCAGTTACAGTGTGCCAACTCCTGAACACCCTGGACCACATACCTGAGTAAATAAAGCTTCTAAACAAAATTCTGACCACATGCATTGTGGTTCTTTAGAAAAACACCAGAGCTTTGTCATAAACCGCGTGCTGTAAATACCTACAACATGAAAATTCATGGCACCAAAACAACCTTTATAATTTGCTGACATGTCTTCCCTCCATTTCATGTGCAGCTGACATGTTCCACCTCTGACGGCAGCCTCATCTTATCTACAATCTTCAAAGTAGCTCACAGCTACTGCGCAAACACACCTGACATGTTAAAATGCACTTAAGCTGCACACTGACTACCTGTACAATAACCAGTAGACTCAAAGTCTATGTAGTGACCCAAGAATCCTGAACAAAAACAATGCATTAAACCAAGAAGCGGCAAGCTCAAGTTATAGTCAGATATGTTAAACTGATATAACTTAAACAGATAGTTTGGGTTTTATGAAGTGTGACACATAAGCCGTGTTTCCACCAAATGACACGGTTTGGTTTGGTACGGAACGTAATTTTTTAGCATTTCGACTAGGAATAGTACAAAATAACCGTTCCATTACTGACATCCTTCCAAAGAGGTACCAGGGTCAAATGATGCGGTACAGTCAGATAAATGTCACTCCCTTGCGACTCATGTTTCATCAAATGCCCGCAGACTATTTTTACACAAAGACAGGAAAAAAATTAGCTGCCGGATGTCCTCTATTGTTGTTTGTTGTGATGTTGTCCCATTAAATGTTGTTGTTCACTGTCGACGCACGTATGTTCCGATGTCTACTCTATCTCGCTGACGCAGCCATCGGGCACAGCCTACAGCCCGCCTACCAGGTAAAAGTACTGTTCTCAGTCGAAACGCGAGCCTGACCCAGGGTTTTACCATTCCAAACCATACAGTGATGTACCAAACCATAACATAATGGAAACATATAGCCCGGCTATTGTCTGCGCTGACTGTTACGTGAGTCACCTGTACCAAGAACCAGTCTGAAAAGCGGAGGCTTGCTCTCACTAAAAACATGCCTGACTCACAATAAAAGTTAGAAAATGACTAAAGACAAAAATGAAATAAATTGTCGCCCATGAAGTCAAACAGGTCACAGCCTGATGTGAACCTCACTAATAAAATCCCAACCAGTTCTGTTTGTCTAGTTCTGTTAAACTGAGAGAGGGCAAGGTTCAGGTCGGACAGAAAAGCACAAACTAAACAAATGAACGTTAAACAATAAAAAACAGGGGGGAAAGCACCAGGACAGTCATAAAAAGTCATAGTCTTGCTTAAATATTTCTTTTAAAGTCTTAAAACATATTGATTTTTATATTTATTTTAAAAGCTATTTCCAGATACAGATGTGAGTTTGATATAAACCTATTTTTTGTGCTGGATGTAAGTAAATACAAGTAAATACAATGTTTATGGGAAAGGATTTTCTGTCACTATCAGTCACTGGTGACCATAAAATCACCTCGTCAGACGAACTTTGAATCAAAGTGTTTTATATTTGTCCTTCTTTCAAGTTGTGTCCTATATCTATTTTAATTCTTTCTTTGTTTCTTTTGTTGTCCACTACATTTAAAGCTTCACTCAATATGACACATTTGATTCTGTACTTTTCCATTATGATGACAAATATGTATAAAATCATTATAATGTTGGTATTAAACACTTCAGTCGACAAGCTGATTGCTACATGAGTTGCGTTCTGTCATCATACTGGACAGTAAACAGTACTGAGTGTCCACTTGCCAAAGCCAACAAGAAGCACCCTAACCCTTGGCAAACAGTCCAAGCCTTGGCACTGAATATATTTGCTCAGGCTATCTCCACTGCAGGTGTGTGTATGTGAGTGTTTGTGGAAAACGCACACGCTGGGTACATGGACTGGACTTTGCACCGGAGCTTGCACCGAAGAGCGCTACAGAGTGGACTAAATGTTCTAAAAGAGAAGAAAACTGATTATGATGAACAGTGATTGCAGAAAGAGCAGGGGGACACAAAGTGAGAGATAAGAGAGGAAGATGGGGACAGAGTTGCAGATAGAGCTGTCACAGTGTGTGTGTGTGTGTGTGTGTGTGTTTGATGCTGAAGCTGAAAGAAAAACAAGGCAAACTTTCCATCTTACATAAAGATTCACTCAGCAGATTTGGACCGAGCTAGCCTAGATTAAATCCTCATAGTCTCATCTTTATTCAGTCCTGACAAACAGTTCTGTCAGGTGGCTGCATGCTGCCACAGAAGATCTGTTCTTTCCAGCTGTCAATGTCACTGTGTCAGGATGTGAGGAAACAACCCCGATCAGTTTGACAGTCAGGCTATTTTTGGTCTTTAATTGTCATTACCACAAACCAAAACATATTTTAAGAGCAGCAATGCATATGTTCTGAGAAGTCCCATCATCACTGCAGATGCAAATCCATGCTGCAAACCTCTGATATCACACAGCCGATATATATGAAGAGCCTCCTGTTCCATCTCTACATAAACATGAACCCGTCATGCAATCATCCTCATCAGTCACAGCACTTTCTTACTTCCCTCGTTCTTAGCATCTTTCAAAATGAATCTGTCTTGGGGAATTGATCTCTATCCAAGAGGATGGTTGTGTGTAATATAAGAGAAACTGACACAACTGAGACATCGGTAACACAGTTTACACACTATTGACACCAACAACACGAAGCATCAGAATCGTACAGTACATCCCAATCGAAGATCCACCAACCCTGAACTGTGACAAGGCTCCTGTCCCCATGGGGGTCATAAATAACATTATGCAACGCAGCCACGAACCCAGTCAGCTTCAATCAATCACACAGAGCCAAAGCAACACCCCTCTATAAGCCACAGTGGTGCAACCACGGAACAAGTTCAAACATCAGTAAATCCTGCTTTTGCAGAAAGCAGTCACATTTCACAGCAAGTATTGTTTAAGAATCAGAGGAGTGGAGGAGCTGCTTTGAGACTTTTTCCACTGAATTGCTCCTTTGTTTCTTTTATTTAAATGGATCTTGTGCTGCAGGAAAAACCCCTGCTATGTTTGTTTAATCGTAAAGCTTTCTTCAAAATACGAAACTTCTAACTCACAGTATTTGTAAATGAATTGACCTTTTCCTCCTTATGTACAATGTATGTCCCACTGCATGAAACACAGTTACACATAGAGCCCCCCAGCATCCAGTTGCCCTTCTGCATGATGCTACTAACCTTAAAGGCAAATTTACGGGTGATGTTGTCTGAGGGATCCACTCCCCTGATCCGGAAACTGAGCAGCGGCAAACTCCCTAACACAGAGTCCTCCTTCTCATCTGGAAAGAGGGAAAATGAAGAATCAGAGAAACCTTGTTATTAACAGCATACGCTGGTTCATTCAACCTGCTGCATAAAAGACAGAGGAGGACGTTAAGAGTCCAGACATGTGAGTGGAATCAGAGCTGCTCTCCACTCAGCACACTCTCCGCTCCCACAGTGACAGCTTCCTAGAATAGATACCATTATGGTCCGAGGGTCCCTGTGATAAGCAGTGGTGATGGGGCAAACACACACACACACACACATAGACACAACAGGATCCAGTGGTGATAAATAAAGGCGCTGTAGGAGAGGAGAACAGAGTCTGAATAAATAATAGAAGGAGGCATGAAAATTTCAGCAGTTCCTACCGCTTATTTCCCAAACGTAGCTCTGCACCAGCACTCGCTCTGCCACTGACTGAGTGTGTGATTTTATGGGTGGGTGTGTGTGAAAAAGAGAAAAAGAGAGAGAGCAAATGAGGGCAATGGAGCAAAGAGAGAGAGAGAGAGAGAGAGAGAGAGGAGGAATCAGTGTGTATGATTGCACAAGCCCTCCCCCTCTCTCTCTCTCTCTCTCTCTCTCTCTCTCTCTCTCTCTCTCCCTCTCTCTCTCTATCTGTGTGTGTTTGTGAGTGTGTGAGACAGAGAAAGCACGCGTGTGTTTGCGTGCGATAATGATCAGCCCATGTGACTCAGTGTTGCAGGAATCTCGGCCTCCAGCCAACTATACCTGCTGCTTGTCTGCACCAGTGAGACACACACACACAAAGGGACAGCAGGTAAACACACTCATACCTCTCTCTCTCTCTCTCTCTCTCTCTCCCTTTGCTCAAATCTCCTACACACTGAACGATTATCTGACTGAAATAATAAAGAAGGTGAATTTAGTTATTTATTTATTATTATTTATTCTTTCTTTTTTTTTAAGGCAAGCCAGGAAGTATGGACCAAAATTTAAGGTGATGTGCTAAAGTCCTTACTGTATTAAGGTGAAATGACCAACAAAAAGTTCTCAAATCAGGGAAATGTCTGCCTCTACTTTTACTTTTGTGAGTTTAGTGGCAGGTAACTTTTTTAAGGGTTTTCCCACTTTCTTTTTAATCTGCCTCCTCAAGATTTTACTTAAACAATTAACCTGCCTAACATTATTAAATCTCTCTCTCTCCATTTTGTGTCACACACACACACACACACACACAAATAGGCACCACATGATCAGAGATTTGAAGACTCGGGCTGGGTAAACTGTTCAGAACACTGAGTAATCAAAGTTTGAGCCCTCAATAGGTTGGTGATTTGGGTTTGGTTGGTGGATGTTACATTACTTTGTTGACAAGGAATCGTAACCATTTATATCAGTACAGATTTTGACGTGTGATTTGAAACACAGACCCGGCAGAGTGGGAAGCACTGTAATTAATTAATTAATTAATTAATTAACTAATTAATTAATTAAATTGTTTTCACGTATAAAATATAGGGGCATACTGAATGCTGGAATACAATTTTTTTTTTAAAACTAAAACATCAGTATTAAACACATTGATGTAAGTACAAGCTTTGCCCTGGAAGATTTAGAGACAGCCCAATAAAACAATCCTGACAACAAAAGTCCTGCACTTTTTCTCCTCCCCTTGTGCCCATGTTTTGGCCCTTGGTCCTCACTGGCATAGCAATGGCAGTGGTAAATTGCACTGTCACACATTCCTCCCTCTATCGCTCCCTGTCTCTAAGCCTTCAATGCCTAAACACAGCTGGGCCAGCAGACAGAGAGGAGAAGCTGGAACAAAACAGACGTGTTTGGAATAAACAGAGAAGCTCCTGGCTCAGAGGGCAAAACTGTCAGAATAAGACAGGTACGAAAAGGGAAGCAATTGCACCTATAATCGTCATATTTGTTATTACAGGTTTGTAAAAGGAGCACAACTTGAACATGGATTGTTTTCCATATGAAAACAAATGGGACAAAGAAATGTGTCTCACAGCAACACAGACAAAGAAATAGTGCAGCACTTAATCTTGAAGGGACAGTTTTGCTGGCTGTTCCACTCAGCATGTTTTCTTTGACTGACTTTGTCACTGGAATCCTGCCAACAGCTCAGATGTAGAAGATGAACAGGGGTAACCTAACCTAATTGTGGTCATACGTTCATTGTCTTACTGCTATGAGGGACACGGCGTGCGCTGGAGCCGATCCCACATGACCTGACGTAGGGTAAAAGTCAGGGTTCACCCGGGACAGGTCACCAGTCCTTTGCAAACATATAGAGATGAACAACCATTCACACTCGTACCTACAGTCAATTTAGATTGTCCAACTAACCTCTGCATGTTTTATGACTGTGGGAGGAAACCAGATAGTCCAGAGAAAACCTCCCCCCACACACACACACCTTCTTGCTGTGAGGCTATAGTGCTAGCCACGTGCACCACCGCGTAGCACATCGATGTGGTCAACTCTTAACTACCATTGATCGTTCAATGGGAAGAAAATACATGATGCAAATTTGATTTCAAAGGTGATTGGTTACTGAAATGATACATTTTATCTTAAAATGTTTTAAATACAGTTCAGCTTTGACTTGACCTATGAATTTAAATCTGGTCAAGGTTTGTGTGCAAAACCAACACTAATAACACTAACTGTGACATGATGTCTAAAGATTTGGGGTGTAACATTCAGGAGTGGCAGAAATTGATAATAAACAGTTTGGTTTGTGTAGCCTAAGAGAACTTTTCTATCTACTGCAAGGGCCTTGATCACCATCTGCATCGCCATGTTTCTACAGCAGTCCAAACACATGTGCCTTTTTGCACTTTGAAGCAGAAGTTTTCTTACTCTTACTTCACAAAAGAAAATAATTGGCTCTGCACACGTTAACCTGATGCATAAACAAAAAAAAAAAGAGGAGCAGAGAGTGGGAGTGTGGAGAGAGTTGTTAAGAGTGTTTACATCCTTTGTGGCATGCAAAGGTCACTGTAGGTCCCCTGAAGGCCCTGGGAAAGAAATGAGTGATCAAAGGACAACATTTGAATAAGGCAGTGTCAAGTGCTGCCAAAATGCGTTATGGAGACAAGCCTAACACTGACCTAAAAAACAAGAAATAGTGGCTTGTGTGGTCACAGGGACCTTGACCTTTGACCACAAGAAAATGTAATGCCAAATTTGTGAGATTTTGTCCTAAGGCATTCTGGGATATTGTGTTAAAAAGAGCACAAATATATTCTACAAGGTGACATTGACATTGTGGCAATATACAGGATGTACAGTCCAGCCAGTTAGGCTTTGTGTGTAGGCTGTTAAATCGTCATTTATGGCCTTGAAAAGTGCACCGTCGGCAAATGTTTGACACAACCAGGTGAAGTATGAACAGTCTCAACCGGCTGAACACACTGTAAAACATTTCACAGCAGTAAAGAACACTGAAGGAACCTGCAGAAGCAACCAACATGGCCTGTGATCCAGTGAGCACAAAAAGAGACACAATCACCCATTTAGGAAGGTTTAGTTCAAACCTCAGCGCCTTGGCAGCTCCACTGTCATGAGCATGAATCAGTCATCAGTATGTCTATGAGCTAATTAAATCAGTATACTCACTCCTCTCATGCTGGTAAAACGCTGTGTATTGTGTAAAAACATTGGTGCCAATAGACTGGACCTCAGAATGAAGCACAAACCTTTGTAGTAGAACAGACATCTGTCAGTGAGGACGAACCATCGCTTGTTCCACTGTTTCACACCACTGCTGGCCTGTCAGAACACACAACACATCATTTAAAAACAACAACATCTTCTTGTTTCATGTCTGGGGCTGTGGCTCAGGAGGGAGAGGACGTCAAACCACTGACACTGCAATGCAACCAAGACACATCACAGACCAGATTCAGAGACGACGTAAGATGCTTGTGGCTGCATTCTTTAAGCAGTGTGAATAAAAATGTGTCCTGGGCCATAATGAGCTAAAAATACTTTTACACTTCATGCTTTCCATACACGGTCCCTTTTTTGACATATGCCAATGACGGTGACATGGTGAAAAACAAGTATTTGAAGAACAATTTCAAGAGGAGGAAGCGACGGTGGTTGCTTGTAACAAAAACACAGCAAAATGAACATAGAACCATCTTAGAAAGGGTTTTACCTGCTTGTACAGCCATCCCTTTTTGGTCACCTCTGCTTTGGGATTCCTGCGCATCGAGTTGGAGCGCTTGCCGAACATAGCCACCTTTCTGGGAGTTCGAGACATCTGCAGGTCAGCAGAGATATGGAAGGAGATGAGGATAATTCAATTCACTTATTTATTAAATCTATCCATATGTCTGTGTGTGTACTTACCCGTGGGGTGAGCTTCTGGGCATCTGGAGACAGGTCTGACACCATATTGGCACTTTTGGAATGGGTGATCCTTTCAGCAGTAGTATTCACCTTTCCATTCATATCCAAATTACAGTTGCTGGACAGAAAAGCAAAAATGTTTCTTGTCACTTACGAACCAATCCCATTTCTCATTTTTGCCTCTTGTGTGTGTGTAGTTTTTGACCTTTTGTCTGGGCCCCACAAACTTTAAAAAACTTGTTCAGTGTTAGGACCTGATCTTAGGGTTAGGGTTAGAATTGGGTTTAGGTCATGGTTAGGGTAAGAGTGAGGGTGTGGGTTAGGCACTTAGTTGTGATGGTTAAGGTTAGGGTAAGGGCCTATAGGGAATGCATTATGTGTAGGATGTGTTGGATGTTACAATAACAGGACATGATCATTTGAAAAACATTGACAAAGCTGAACATGATAATAATGGTAACAGAAAACATAAATGTGTGCGTCACTTGTTACAACCCCAGGGTCGTGCCGTCCTTCACCTTGTCAGGATGTGTCTGCATGTGAGTGCGTGATGGGTTGCAGGTGTGTTTGTTTGATTGATTGACATGTTTGAGTGTCTCGGTGGTTCCTGGGAGCTGATTGGTCATGTACAGGAGGTTCCAGCATAAAAGAACCATTTCCTGCTTGTTTTTTTCATAATCCTTTAAAATAAAAAAAGAGTTGGAAACCTGGTTTTCCCTTAGACTTAGCTGTAACACACTGCTGGTAAATTCAGATCATAGTGATAGACTTACTGCAGATGAGAGTGTATTGTTGTATGCTCTTCCAGCTGGATCAGACTCACTGCAGGTCCAGCTGGTCCACTGGGGTCATGTTGACTGCAAACAGAAAAATGCACACCAATCAACACAAGCTGTAAAATGGCACATCTATTTAATCTTTTTTTCACTTTAAAAAGAGGACCCTCAAATAAGTGGGCCTACCCATAACTCACAGGTTCAGGTTGTGTCGTGGTTGGATTAAAGGGTGACAAAGTTTTCAATGCAGTAAAGATTGTGCCATGTAGGCCATTTGGACATATGCAATATGATGCTGTGATACCTGAAGCCATGTCAGAAAACACCACAGACTACTTCATCTACTTGAGTTGAAAGCTGCTTTCCCACACTCAACCACATCCCACTCATACTCTGTGAAATCAGCATTCATAAAACATAGAAGCTTAATTGCCACTTTTGCAAATGTGCTAAATCTAAACTGGTGAACAAATTCCTGTGTAGATTCTCATTCATCATCCAGATCACAGTTATCCAAAAGTCACTGAATGAGTACCAGCATCTTCAGTTATAAACTGAACTGAACTTAATCCAGATGTTACTGATCCAATGAGTTTTTGATAAACTTGCATAGTTTTCTGGAATTCTGGAGAGATGCTGGAGTAGCAAATGCATTAGGTTTTGACAGTTTCATTTTGGACCGAATATAAATACTCTGAGGCAAAAATATTTAGCTGAGAGATGACTTTTGGTACAGCATAATTGTAATATAAACACTATCTCTTGATATGGAAATGTGCCAGTGTGGAATATGAATGTGCGTGAGCTCTGTTTGGGGGAGGGGCATCATTATTGACTTGGGAACCACAAGGAGAAACCTGAGATGCATTTACTACCAGTCCCAGCGTAAATCTATCTATCTATCTATCTATCTATCTATCTATCTATCTATCTATCTATCTATCTATCTATCTATCTATCTATCTATCCATACTTGGCAAATAATTGAGTGTAGATGACGTGTGTCCTGGTTATGCATCAAGTGTCTCTGAGTGGGACACAGATCTGTTAGGACGATGGTTCCTGCCTGCTCACAGATAACCTATAAACCTACATAGAAGAAATAGCAGAAACTAGGTGGAAGGATCCACGTGTGCTGCATCTGCTGGAGGACAAACAGGACAGTAGCACATTTCTGTGGCTCATGGCTCAGTATAAGTGTGTCACCTCAGACAGTCAGCATACTCAACCATGTCTCTGACAGGCGATAAAGCACACATCAGAGGAGGTGACACTAAGAATACCAGTTGTTTCATCAATCTAAATACATGAAAGACACCTTTGCTGTTGTCTGGTAAAATCCCCAATAAGTAGTTTGTTCAGTAGTGAGCTATGTCCAAAAAAGCTTGAACAATTTCAATTTCAGTTTCTAAGTCCAGATTGAAGAATTTCCTCTTCAACTGAACAATTCAAAAAGTGCAATCATCCTGTAGCTGTGAACTTTTCCCATTTACTTGCCCTACTCACTTTACTTATCTGTAGAGTGAATGGCATACATTAAGTCTATATCCTTAATATTTTATGTTCCTATTTTGCCCATTTTTCAATTCTTATTTAAAATTGTGGCACATGTGTCCCCCTCTTTGCTGTAACAAGTGAAATTCTCCTGTGAGAGATTGATACAATCTTGTCCTGAAAGCTTTTCATTGGAGAAATGTAACATCTGTCCACGTTTCAGTTTGTTTTGTGTGTGAAGCATTCAACCACTTTTCAAGGGGGTTTCCTCAGGGGAACCACAACTTTAGTCACATCAGTTGATAGTAAAACAAACAATTTGCTGAGAAAGGGGTAAGGTGAAAAAGCTCAACCAAGTTGCTTTTATTTTCAACTGCCTTGACAGTAAAGATCCATACATCCATACATCCCACAGGTCATTATACAAAATGGTCATACCATTCCATTTTGAAAAGTGAAGCCTAGGAAGTAAGTAGCAGTTACCCACCAGGGGGCGACTCCACTGGTTGCAAAAAGAACTCTGAATGGAAGTCTATAGGAAAATTTCTTTACTTCTCACTTGTAGAACATCAGTAAACATTGGTCTGATCTCATGTTTCAAGTATGCTTCAATTAGTACATGATGTCAATTTTGCAAATTATGTTCCCATTTAGAGGAAAAAATAGATGATAAAGCATGACATAAATGAGTAAACACCAGTATGAATGACATCTATCGCCCAATGGGAGCCTGGTTGCAGGTTATGCCAGTGAAACAACATACAAAGTTTGTTTTGCAACCAGAAAATTATGGCCAATTTTGGGGTTTAAGGGTTAATGATCCATCCATCCATCCAGCATCCATCCATCATCCATCCATCATAGTGGGAGCTGAAGTGAGAGGTTGTACTTGATTGCACTTGGTTGTACTTGTTTATTTAAAATATTGTTTTGCTTTTTGACTTTATTGTATATGTGATTATTAGAGTTCAGAAGGACCCAAACTTGGCTGAACTTCTACACAAACAAATACACATAATTACACCAACAGAGAATGAGTGGAAGACAACAGTACGTATACTAGTCCAGTCCCTGTTCCTGTGACTGACATGTGCTGTGCAGTTGTTATTCGTTGCTGTTTGGCATCTGTAATGTTGCATCGCTGTCTCCCTTAGCCTTTTCCATTGACTTAACCTTACCCCAAAATGACAAACGAGAGAGGAACGTTTAACCCTGACACGCACACAGAATCAGGACAACATATCCAACAATTCCTGTTTGATTCCTACACTGATACACACCTCTCCCCCTCTCTCTGCTTCACTACATAAAGAACATTCTTTATCCATACATACATAGCAGGGCTTATAGCTTCCGACTGGCACTGCATTGCAGTCATTTCTGACCTCCAAGCTCGTGGTCGTCTACTGCTCCATCAGCCTCTCCCCCTCCCCTCCTCCCTTCCTTGTTCCTAACCTGGCCCCACATGTCACTTCCTCCTCTCTGTCACCACATACCTGACTCTCCTGTCCACACGGAACTTCAACATCCTTCCCTGGATCAGTCATGTACCAACAGTGCAGGAGAAGGTGAAAACAGACGGACAGATGTAAAGATGGAGAGATAAACAGAGAGGTGGAGAGCAGCTGGACAGATGGAGGGGAGGTGGGAGACAAACACCACTGTCCCCTTCTCTCTCCTACAGACTGCATGCTTCTCTCTGCCTGTTTCCCCACCTGTCTCACCCCCTATTTCTCTCCCTCTCTCTCTCTCACTCTCTCTCTCACTCACTTACGCACACACTCACACACACAGTTACTGCCTCCTGGATGAGAACTGCAACACTCAGCTTATTCAGTTGCCTCAGTGTGGTTGATGTACATTTAATCTCTGTCATGGTCTCTCTCTATCTTGATCTCATTTTCTGGCAATCTCTCTCTCTCTCTCTCGTTATAAATGAATCTCCAAATAATAATCTTAATCTTAATAATTTTAATAATCTTAATCTGAACTGTGTCTTGATTTTGTTGTTTCACAGCATCGCTGTAACTTAAACGCAGTTCCTATATCATTTTAAAAATCCATTTCCACCATATGCTCCTCTTTGGAATAGAAGAAAATAAGACAGGAAAATAAACAAACAAACAGAAACATTTCTTGACACAGATATTGCAAATTCAATAGCTCATGCATGATCCTGCAAACATGTGGGGGCTTTAAGATGCAAGTGTCAAGGTCAGCATTCAATGTAGCTCCAGTCGAAGCCCCTGAGCCCTGAGCTTTGCAGAATTCACATATTAACATGTCGTGCTGCCAACATTAACCCGAGGGGCTGTTTTCTGGCTCTGTTCCTCACAGTTCACTCTCCCCTGTGTCCTATTACACTCTACTTAAGAAGTGGTCAGAAAAAATCCATATAATATGATGCAACAGATTGAAGGGTATAAAAATGTGTATTAATTGATAATAGTGTAGTGACTTAACCTTTAACCATCAATGCCCTTTTAATTTTAATCACTAAAATATATACTTGCCCGGTTTATCTTTTCCCAAATGTTCAAAGTTGTCTAGATCCAGTGTGAGTCATGAAGGCATGAAAATGATGCTGTGTTGTATTTGATAATATAAATGTAAAATTAACTAGATAGTACACCACTGTAAAAAGCTGAGAGCAGCAGAGAGAAATAGTATTGGCGTAATAAGTAATGAATAATAATGTAATACACATCAATAATAGAAGATAAGTTCAAAGTTGCATTTAATTCACCTTTCACAATTATTAAATGTGACAACAGATGCTATGCACTGAGGCAGACGACTGTTATATAAGACTGAAATATACAGTTCTTGTTGTTTTTAATGCATGACGATTGTGCATTGTACAATCATGATTGTGCACCATGTAGCTCCTGTAATGTATCTCCTAATTTAACTGCATTAATTCATGACAATGAAGGAGTTCTAAGTGAGTATAAGTCCTCGAGGATCCTAACTCTTCAGAGCAGAAGTAAGAAATGGACCACACATTCACAGACTGAAGAATTGAGAAATACGAGAATTTGGCACCATGTGAGGGAGACTGTGAAACTGCAGCAGTTGACGCTGCCTATCTGTGTTTACATTAACAAGTAATCAGATTTCACCACAGGTGGGTTCTTATACAGCCATCCTCTGCCAAGCCAAGCTACGATGATACTCATTTGGCCTCGCAGCACGAGATATCCGCATCCAGTCCTATTGTGTATCTCTGCAGACTCTGAGCTGTGAGAGAGTTGGTTATGGAAGTATTACTCACACACATTTTCTGACATGGATTTTGACTATCGGTCTTATACTTCAACAAAGACAAGAGATTGAAATAGAAGTGCAATTACCACAAGCTACAGGGTCATGAAGCAATATCATTACCAACAAATTCATATGATATGATCATTTTAAGCCTTGACCACCCAGTGGTTATACTGTATGCCTCCACTGACCAACAGTCTACAATATTTTCTTCCAGGATACAAGTACCCCAGTTTTGGGAGTCACTGTTCTAATGTCCAGGAACACATTTGGTGTGGTCACTGCAGCCTTGACCTTTGGCCACCCAAATCTGAACAGGGTTAAAGTATTAACCTGAGATATTTTTAAGATATCGAATTTACACAAATGGGATGTACTGTATGTGCAAATGAACAAATTCTAAAATATAATGCCTCTGACCAAATTAGCGGTTACCATGGATATGTTTACACATATCCTGTCAGGTATGACTGAAGCGTAACAACAACTTTAAATTCAAGAAGAAGCACTGGAGGTTATTTTCAGTGGTTTATGAGCTGTGCAGTTCCTTCACTCTTAAAATATTTATGTTAAAAGTCTTGTTCCTGTGTGTGTGTTTTTTTAGGTTTTCCAATGTTTTGTATTGCTACAAATGTGATGTTTTATGGTCACGTGTATAAAGAAAAATCAAGAAAAAAAAGCAAAGCATCAAATGTGGAGAGTAAAGACCAGGCCAGGAGGACAGTCATGTCTTAGAATATCTTTGAGACTTGAGAGACATTTTAAAATCATATTATTATAATATTTACTCAACTTACTTTGCTCAATTGATTCATAAATCAATTACTCTAAAAATCAGTATAGATTGACTTTATGCTTTAAGCTCAGTGATAACCTACATAATAACATTTCTAGTATGTAATATACAGCATCACGTAATTCTTCAAGAGTCTGAAGGACCAACAAGTCAGTCGCCAACATACTGCATTCATTAGCTAGATGTACAAACCATCATTACTCGATTTCTTTTGACGTTTTTCACATTAACAGAGTTACTGAAGTGAAATGATAAGCATTTGTAACAAGGATCTTCCCCCAGATATACTGTCAAGCATCACGTGGCTCCACTCTATGACTCTGGCTCCACCAGACAGTTCTTTATCAACGTACTGATATGACAAAGACACAGAAGCGGACTTACGGGAACAACACTGCACTTTTCTTCTCTAACGAGGCTGGGAGAGGAGCTCAGGACATATTCTGCATATTCAACATTTAAAGTGAGGAGGAATTGCTGGCCTCAAGTTAATTAGCTGTGGCCAGATTGGTATAAAACAAACACAGATAACCCGCAGAATGTTGAACCCCATGTAATAAACAACTGAAATTCTCTGTAGTTTGTATTAACTGCCAAACTATCCATCAAAGTCCTTCTCTATTAGGGACACACAGTGTTCAAGAAATATTCCTGATAACTTTTGAGCAGTTTGCAGTTCAATGTTCCCTAATTATCTGCAATGGCATGTTCACTGATAACACCTACACACTACCCAACATCTCACTAAACAAGGGTGGGAAAATGCCCTGGTACTTTTGAATAAATGCAGAGATTCATCTCTCTAATGTGGAGAAAGGAATTATGGAGTTAAGACGGTCTCTCTCCAGTGTTCTGTTCAGGATGTTTTAGGTGTGTCTTAAAAACACAGCTTGATGACACACTAGAGCCATAATTAGCATAACTCCTCCTCCTGCTGTAACAATATAAAACCCCATATTGTGCTTCATAAGGGGTTTTACCTGCTCTGCCAGTTTATTTAAAGAGGAGGACTTTAAGTAGAGAAGAACAGAAAGTACAAAAGACATCCCCCCCCAGTGTTTCACAGGAAAGTATGTTGCTGTATTTTGCATTATTTGAGACCTAATTTTTCAACAGTGACCAGTTCTGGACCAGTTGAAGCTTATAGACTTGAGCGGTAGACCAATGAGAAGGGAGTTACAGTAACCAGTGCAGGATGTAACCAGGGTGTGAATAAGAATGGCTGTATTGTTGCTTAAACCTAACCACAGTAACGTTTACCTCAACAATTATTAAAGTAAATCTAGAGGAACTGGTTGAAGTTGATTATGTGACTCCATTTACACCCAACTTAATAAGCATGTCTCCTATCTAGACTCAATCTAAATATCATTTAAAGCAGGCTACATTCAAATCTGCTGTTCATCAAGTATTTATAACATATTTATGTATTCACCTTTCTCGGCTTGCTTGTGTCCAAATCATTATCTGCATTGTTTGTGGGCTGGTTTAATGTATCTGTTTGCCTTGCTGCTGTATGTTTGGCGATTTGGGGACAACATAGCAAAATAAATGATGACATGAATCTCGACATGTGTCGTGTTGCATTTTCCCTGCCTGTTGACAAGTTTGTTCAAGAAAATAAATGGAAAAAGGCATGACTCTGCAAGAGGATGACTGTAGGAGCCACAGTTACTGCCGACGTCCTTAGGCAGCATCAGTGTCAGTCACTTTAGGTGGTTTGATTACTGAGCTGATACACAATGATACTACATGTATATTCTTCAACCCCAGCAGCCACAACAGATGCCTCTCATAAATTACCTGCTGGTCTCATTTCATAAAGTCACAGCAAGATCAGCTGTCTGGCCCAGTTGGCAATGCCAACCTACTTATTTAGCTTTACAAAAGACTGAGCTGTGCTGCCGTCTGGTGGACACACACACACACACACACACGACTAATGTTGTAATTACCAGGAATGTTGCAAACACACATAATAGCTAAGCAACATGGGAAGCCTTTGATTTCCTTTGCAACCATTGCAGCAGCAGATTTTTCATGCCATCCCACTGAGATTCCCAACATTTAATCTCACCCGAAAACTCACTCAAATCACCAAAGCACAAAACAAATAAATGTACTGTGCACACACAAAACACATCAACTATGTGCATCCATATACCACATTCAGCACATGACTAATAGAAAGAAACTATGATTCCTATGTCAAAGATAATATGTAAATGACTTATACATAAAGATCGGGATGTGCATTAGTTAAAACATGGCCATGACATCCTACACATGTGGATTCCTCCACAATACTGGGCTAGAATTCAGTAGCTCAACTGATCACTTACATATGGACTTTGTTTAGATTGTAAGGGAGGCAGCGAGGAGGAGGAAAGAAAGAAAGAAAGAAAGAAAGAAAGAAAGAAAGAGTAGGTTAGTTGTAAGTAAGTTAGTTAGGTAGTTTCCTTGTGGGGAATGTGATCCATGTGCGGTCAGTGAGAGCTGCCCTAAGGGGGAAAGAGCAGATTTCACTTGAAAAAGAAACAATTGTTTCTACCTCTCCTCCTTACTGAGACTCCTTCACTGGCGCTGGCTGCTATTCAACTGTCAGCATGAGAGGGAGGGAGGGAGGTTGAGTATAGGAAAGGTGGAAGAAAAATCTGGAATTGATGGAGGCCAGTGTGATATAAGACTGTCTGTTGAGTATGCTTCTAGGGATTTTCACTGAAAGATTGTGACCTTTTCTCATCCACTTAACTGAAGCACATTTCATTCAAAATTGTTTGTAAGGCCCAGGACATACCACCCTGAGGACTGGCCAGTGGCAAAGAACAATGACCAACCAGGCTGTTGCCTCAGTTGGCATTCGCCAAAGCAAAAAGCTGAACTCGCACACACTGCATCTGCTAAAGCTGAGGAGCGCCCAGCACGTGTGCTCTGCACCTGCATTAGAGGAAATTACTTTCCTTAGAGCCAAGCGGCAGTAATCTGTAGTCATCCGTGAAAAAGTGAAACGGGAAGACCTTTTCACCCGTAGCTCATAGAAACTGCACTACATTATCACTCCATGTTGTATTTGCTTCAAAATGGTCAAATTACATTATTCGAATGTTCTGATCTGACATCTATTGGTCACAAATTATTATTGTTCTCTGTTCTTTATTTGTACTCTTCTCAGATTAGGTTTGTTTAAGATTGAAAACTCAATGAAATGCTTAAGGAACTAATGGGAAAATTGCAGTCATGGGAAACCAATAAGGACCACACACACACTTGTGTGTTTGCCCATTTCATCCAACCTTCATGAGCATTTATGGCAACAGGAAGACATGCTGCTTTCACCTTTGCTCATTTACTCAGCTACTGGGCAGAGATCAACAAGAAATGATCATTATTGTT
Source organism: Solea senegalensis (assembly GCF_019176455.1). Lineage (NCBI taxonomy): Eukaryota > Metazoa > Chordata > Actinopteri > Pleuronectiformes > Soleidae > Solea > Solea senegalensis. The sequence continues at coordinate 14,692,130 of NC_058024.1, read as the reverse complement.
GTACTTTCTGTGGATGTTGTAGTTTTGTATCCACTGTTGTATTCACAAGTAAGTACACAAGTTCAGTCAAAGCTGAAAATTCATATAATTTAATGAAACAAATTGGATGCTTACATCTAATCACAGAACAGCATTATGCTCAATACATTATCTGATGACGCCTATTTGAATTCCTCTTGTAAGTTACTACCCTCTTGTGGTGGCAGCACACTATTGTCTCTGGACGTTTCTCTTTCACAGGTGAACAGAGTCATGTTAGCGAAGTGAGGTTGGTCAAGCTTCTGAGGGAGCCATGCATCATGGGTAATCTCTGACATGTGGCAAGCTATAACAAAAAAAGAGTACTTGTCAAGCTGCACTTGACTACATGTCCATATCGTATACTAATACACATATCATTATTATTACACGCATGCATGTGGAAACTGCAACCATCTCAACAGGCAGCAGTAGCAGGAACATGGGCAATCTCTGTGTACGATATGCAATAAATATGACAAGACAAACAGCCAAAACCATGAAGAAGCAGTCTCTCCAACACAGACACAAGTCCTCATGAGCAATATACAGGTTAGCGTCCCCATTGGAATATAAGAACAAGCACATGTCCTACACACACACACACCCACACACATAAGCATTGACACATACAAACTCAAATACGTCACCCCTGACAGAAACTGGACACAAAGAGAGCAGAAACTAGAGACCCTTGCATCTCTCTGCCCCTCCTTCTCTCCCTCCTGTGTTTCAAATAACACACGCACACGTGCAGCAGCACTTACCTTCTTCCACCATCCCTTCACTGGTTTTCTTCTCTTCTCGTCTTTATTGCTTTCTTAACTCTAGTCTTCCTGTGGCTGGCAGCCGCCTACAACATGCTGGGACTTGGCTGGAATGGGCCAGTCTGCAAAAAGTCCATCCCGCCACTCTGAAGAAAATAAGAGAGGAAGGGAAAAGACGGGAAGAGATTCAATCTGCATGTGAACTGAGAATCGAAAGAAACTGGAAATTTGAAACCTCCAAAGCTCCAGAAACAATCACCCCTCCCTTTCTCCTCCCCACTGCTGTCCACCTCCATCGCCCTCTCTGCTTCTCACCCTCTCCTTTCCTCTGTCTCATCTCCCACTCATTCATTTATCACATCAGTCAGAGCACTTCATTCTGCCCGTTTTCACTCCTTTCATTCCATTTCCTGTACATTTCTGCCATTGTTTGCTTTCTCTCTCTCTTCACTCACCTCTGTTTTTTCCCCCTCTCCCTCAGACCTGACCCACATTTCAGACCAGACCCACATTTTCACAGTTTAGACTTTGCATGGCAGACATCCAAAGGGTCCACAGCAATATCAGCAGATGAAGCTGTACTTGCAGAAACAGCTTCACATGAGGGTATGGCCTGTGTTTATTTAGAGCTGCTTTAGTCTTTAGGACATCTGCACAGGTACATTTACACAAGTAAGTTCTATATTTAAAGCTTGTGTATCAAGCATTGCACAATGTGTAGACTTTAATGTGTACAGTGGAGAAACTCTTTAAATGCTCTTTAAATTGATAAACACATTTCTAGTCTTGCATCGACTCAACTCACTTCACAGTTTTGCCATTCACACATATGTTCATACGGTTCATAGAGTCAGGGAATTGAACCATCAGGTTAAAGGATGGCCTGTCCAAGCTCCTCCTGCCCGATACGGTAAATAGTCTAGCCTAAGCACTGTAAGAAAAGGCCACTCCAAAAATAAGTAAACATAAACTCATTCTTAACTATATTTTATTAGGTTTGTTAAGTTTTGTGTCCAATAATAATAAGCGTTTTGATGCTCAAAATGTCAGACTGAGGCAGATTTAAAACATTCACCTACTTCAAATAAAACTGGAAAGAAAAGAAAACTAGTTTCTGATTGAACCAACAGAGTTAGGGAATTATCATGCAATGACTTAGTTAACAGAAAAACCTGGTTAAAAGTGCTTAGGCCATAATCTTTATAAACAGATTCTTTTTAGAGGCCAGAGGTTTTCTGGTTTCAGTGTCTAATTTGACTAAGTAATGGATGTAAATAGTCAGTGTGGAGTGCAAAAGAGGTGGAACACAATTGCTTGAGATTGTTACCTTTTTTTCCAAGTGGCTATAAAAAAAAATGCTAATGCCAGAGTAATTCAAAAATAGTTATGCTGAGACCCTCTACTGACTGAACGGCCCAGGGCAACAATTAAAACACGCACCAGCTCCAGATCAAACACACATCCACAGTCTCCTTAGTGTCTGAGTGAGTGTTCACCAGTCACCCATGATTATGGGTGTTACTCTGCATTAGTCACAGGACGCCACTCTGTGGAACACAGGTGTGTCGGGAGGAATCTTTACATTACATGATGGTGCTTTCAAGGACAGGATGAAGTTCATGGCCAGAGGGCTGTAACTCATTCTGCAACCTCCACACACCTCCATTCACATGTCCATACAAGCCTCTCCCCACCCACATACACACACACACACACACACACATAGAGCATTGAACATTACCACTGAAGTCTCATTACTTCATCCAGACTGTTTTGGAAACTCGCCGAAACAGACTCACATGCACCCACACTCCTACTCTGCGTCTGCCAAATCAAACACCTTTGTTGCTCAGACCCACAGGGCTGCATCATGTTTAAACTTGCACTCAGGGACACAACTTTAAGGGGCACAATGTGAAAACAACCACCTTCTGATTAGTAGATAGACTGACTTGGTCTACAATTTACCAATACAGTGAAGTTATGAAGATACGCTGACATTATATTAAGACAGAGAGGTGACTTTAGTAAGAAACTCAAACTCGGGGCACTTAAACCACAGTTACACTCAAAGCAAAAGCTGCTTCATGTGCATATGATGATGATGAAGATAAAGAATGACGACAGATTGTGAGACTATATATGTTAGTTTGCAATTGTCATAAATAGTGAACAATATTTTTTATTACAATAATAATAAGGTCATACTGCATTCAACATTTTAATTATGTAAACACATGTTAAATATTTTAATTACAGTTGTCCACATGTGATGATTTAACTTTTGATTATATTTTATTTCTGTCTGTTTTCTTATTTATGAATTCATTTTGCATTGTAAATGCTTTGTGTTCTGTGATTTTTTAGCAATTTCTCACACTGTCTAAAGGTGCAGTCTGTGTATAGAGATCATATATCAGGTTCAATCCACTAATGTGTTGGGAGGCTGCTGGCAGATTAAAATATCTAATGTGACATGATGATGTCAGCAGCTCATATCTCTACAAAGTGCACAGTGCAACATCCTGCAGTAGCAAATTGCACATGGTGTCTTAATTTCATTATCACAAGAAAATGAGACTTGCTGCCCCGAGAAAACAAGTTCATTTATCTCTTTATCATGAGATAAATGGCCATCCTCGGCCTATGTACAGATGTCACCATTTAAAGACTCCACAAAATTAAAAAAATAAAACGCTACCATTACATTTATGATGGAATGAGCTTGAAAACGCAGCTCAACAACGGGTGACGTGCAATAGTTTGTTTCAATATGGTGGTTGAGGATGAGCTTCGTGTTAACGGATTTACTGTGCAGTGAGATATATGAGAAGAATTTTCTAGCCTAAGTTTTAGCAGCTAAACAAATTAAAAGAGGCTGAAGAAGATTCAGAGACATATTATTTTGGTTACTTTAAAATAATGACAGTTATCATGGTCTGTGTGTGTGTGTGTGTGTGTGTTGTCCAGGTATTGCTCATGTTGTGGGGACCTAAATCAGTTAACAAGTCCCCAAAACGTAAATTATTATATTTTACGATGAAGACATGTTGTATTAGGATGAGGTCATGGTTAGGTTAATGTGATGGTTAAGGTTAGGGTTAGACTAGTAGTAGTTAAGATTAGAGTAAGTCTCCAAGAAATAAATGTAAGTCAATGTAATGTCCTCTGAAGTCATAGAAAACAGACCGTGTGTGTGTGTGTGTGTGTGTAGTCATTGCTGTGTACTTCCAGAAATAACTTGTGCATGTACATCCACTCTATAATCAGTGTGTTCCCATCATAATTTGCTGCTGGCTGCTCCTTCATCTCCCTGCACAGCCTTTAGGGCACAGCCATCACAACCATTCAGTGGAAGTAGATGTCACCAAACGTCTCCCTGAGTGGGACAGTATAATCCACTTTTTTGGACCCCACAAAGATATTGATTATGTTTTTGTTTTGCTTTGTGAATCTGCTTTGATTCAATTTGTTTTACTGGACAGATAGTATTTTAATTCAACATTAAGTTTGCAAAAAAAAGAGTCTGTGACAGATCTGAAAAAATCTGTTAACCTCTCTTTGGCACGACAAGGTCTTACGTTGCTTCCCAAAACGATGCTTGAAAACAAAAGGTCGCAAGTCAATCAAAAGGCCAACAAAGATATTATTAGCACTATAAACAACTGTTTTCTCATTTAGTATCATGGTTTAAAGTGACTTTCCAAGTTTATTTTCTTTCTTACAGTATAAGGTAATAAGTCGAGACACTTTTGGTTTGTCTTGCTAAACATTTGCATTATTTTTACTATATCTGATTTCAAACGAGAATAAACGGTGAGGAATCTTTCCACCAGAGAAGAGCTGCAACTTTTACTAATCCATGTGAGCTTACCCAGTCCATCACAGCTCAGCTTATCACCCAGAGTTAATTCAGTGTTTGTGTGACTAGTATGGCTGAAGTCTGTTGAAACAGAAGACATTAACGTGTTTGATTTTTTTAGAAAGAACCCTTAGACTTTTGGAATGATGAATGAAAATGTACAGGAGCACGTCAGGAGTAAGTTATCTGAGCACTATTATTGATGAAATACTGACATAAATTGTCATGTTTACTTACAAAATCTCAGCAAAAAAACATGTATTTTTAATATGGACAGAACCATGTTAGCGCTACACAGTTTAGAGAGAGTGCCAGGGAATCACTATCTTTGCAAAGCAAAATAACAAATATACAATGACATGTTGTTAACGGTCCAGTGTGTAATAGTGTGTGTATATGTTCATATATGTAAATAATTGCTTTTAAAATAAAAATAGTTTTACAATAAGGCCTGTATGTACTTTAAGTGTAAGCTTACGACACACTGAAGAAGAACAACATCCTTCGTGGTATGTGACGGCCACAGTGGTTCTTCTTAGACACAGGGCCTTTAACTTGTAGAGGTTAGTGGGTCCTGTGGCTCAAGACTTAAGTGTGTGGACACAAATCACTCAATCCAACATGTTTACATGTCTCCACAAAAACACATCAACAACTCCGTTAGGCAGATAAACAACAAAACCACTGGCTAAATTACTATCACTGCAATACCCAGATTAGTTTTATTTACAGTAAAATACTTCAGCAGTCATATGTTCAGTCACTGTCGCTATGTGAAGCTACAGTGTGGCTGTGTCAAGCAAAATGAACAGGATGAAAGTGACTGAAAACACAAAGAAGCACCCGTGAAATGTTTTAGAAGTGAATTCTACTGCTTTAAAAAAACAAACCCAGGGGATTCAGACGTTTGACGGGATCATGGCTTTTGCTCCTGCACTGCTGCTGTATGATAAAGGACAGAACATACAGCTAAGGTTACATAGTTTCTGTTTACAGAGACCAAAACAAAATAATATCATCCACATTTAAAAAAAAATGTTGATGAAAAGATATGACAAAGCAGATGTATTCAAAAATATTTCCTTATTTATTTTAAGTTATTGTATTCACATAAATTAGTATGTAGTCCATATGAATAGAGCACTGTTTACCTATTTATGACCCTTTTTTTCTCCACAATAAAAACAGATTAGGATTTAACTTGCAGAGTAAGGACATGTAGACTCACCCACAGGATTTTTTTCACTGTTATTAAACCTCCAGCCAAATAAATCCCGAGGCTTGGCGGCAGAGTGCATACGCCAGGATTTAAAATTAGATGACCTTTGACCTTGTCTGTGTTGCATGTTAGAGAGGACTATGAGACCGGTGCAGAGAGTGTGTGTGGCCATTCCAAAAGAAGAGTTAACACTCATTTAAAAACACGATGGACTCAAACTCTTTGATTTGTCTTGTTGATTATTTATTCGATTTGTAATATTACATTTCAGGTAGCCTCTCACAACTTGCATGAACCTCCAAAACTCCACAACACTCACCAGGATCCCTGATAAGAATAACACAGTCAAACTAAGTCCGTAGCTGACACACACTGAAGTCCTGCCCCTGACTCAAAATAACTCATACATTTCCGTGGGAATCAGTTAGAATATTCCTCTCATCCTGATTAAACATGTCCGGGTGGACAACACCAGTGAGCTAATAGTTGCTTTGCTGGATAAGACCTCCCAACTGATGAGAGAGGGGCATCTGCATTCTTAAGCAGAGTGAGGGATGAAACCACAATAGGAGGGGCAACAGTTATATAACTGAGTTGGTGTGATGATGATGATGATTATGATGAAGGGTGTGTGTGGTCAGCGGGGGCACAGTTATTACGGTGCTGTGTCTGACAGGCAACAATGAGAGTTATTATTATTATTATTATTATATTAGAGTTATTGCTGAGAATGAGTAAGCAGAGTGGAGATGTTTGACTGATTAGGAGTTCATATTTCTGTATGATGTTCTGAGATCTTGTGGCAGCTCTGTATCATCAAGCAAAGTAAACTCAGTAGAGAAAAATGGGAACTGGATTGCATGTTTGTTAGTTTTTCAGCACCATGTGAGAACATCTTTATCAAATGTGTTGAACATTAACATTTTGATAATAAAAGTATCCTCCTGACATCGTTGGTCGAGCCACTTCATGATATCAGAGAAGTGATGTCCCTCTAACGAAATCTCATCATTAGCATCCTACTGTTCTCTAACGCTGTGTCTTGTCATGTCTTTTCTTCCCCCATTGTAATGTGGTTTGGACAGAAGCATCTGCTAAATGGGGAAATGTGATGAATCCAAAGCATTCATAAATAAAATAAGCTTTAATAGTCAGTCCCACCAGATTATGAATGTGTGTGGAATAGACATGAGTGCAGGTGGTCTCCAGCTGTGCCGTCATGAACAGTAGAAGAAGACAAAGGCCATTAACAAGTCCCCGAGGACACAGCAGGTGGGGGGAGACTGGGTCAGAGCCAACATTTTCACGCTTATCATTTTGTCAATATTCACATACGTGTGGCTAGGCTACAGCCGGGTTAGTGTCTCTGGTTTCTCTGATTACAAGTCTCAGATGAGCTGCACAATCAGCCCAACCCAGCTAGCCCTACAAGGACAAGTGTATAAATAATGGATAGATGAAATCACTCCAGTACACTCTAAACACTGTCAGTGTTCATGTTAATGTACAAATGGATGTCTTTCATTTTCAAAACAGCACAGAAAACAATATAGTGTCACTGAAGTTAGCACTTGCATCAATATGCAAAGAAAGAAAAGCACTTTATGAGGTTTTCTTATATTAAACCATCAGTCTTTCCTTTTCTTTTTTTCCTTCCGTACATAGATTATCAAAGTGCTACAATGTGTTTAAACATAACACAAAACATTCAGCAGTGCCGCAGCCTCAGTACACAAATATTGTTTTACACGATTAGACTTCAGAACAGGAACTACTTATAAGCTTGCTTTGTGCGGACTCATATCATTTTTGTTTCCCCAGTAGTAAAATGACGTAAACACATTTATTCTAATTCTGAGCATGTTGAAATCTGCATGTCGCTGATTCATAGACACAGCATAATTGTTAAACATTTTTGAAACAATACGGTGTACAGTAAAACCCCAAGTGTGCACTGTGTTTCAGAAAACTTTACCCAGCACACACACGAACCCTCCTAAGCTCATCTGATGCATTATAAATGAGCTCTAATCTAATAGAAATGCATTAAAGATGCTTCCTGTGTGGTAAGTGAGGGTAAGCGAGTTTGTCACGTGCAACTGCCAACGATCTGTGAAATAGATGTTAATACAGACTTACACCTTCCAATGTTTCTTTTAAATGTTGTTATAAGGACTCTATTAGACAAGTTACAAATACTCAATACTCTTAGAACACCTGATCTGTGGTGGAGATCAAGATGACGTCATCATCTGTGCTCTAATTGGACTCTACTTTGTGACTGGATTATTATTAAAAATAGACATTACTTACTATTTTAGTGTTGCATTCGCATACAGTTTTTCAATCTGAATAGGAGCATAATTACAAAATGGTCATAATTGTATGCAAATATTATATGTAATGTAACAGTTTATGCTTGAGTTAAGTTATGTTTTCTGTTTCTGTGCATTTTATTTATTTCCTGTTTTTTCTTGTTGTTTTGTTTATACTCAGCCACACCGGTGTCTAGTTAACCTCCCTTCCCTTGTGTATTTAAGCTGCGCGTTTTAGTTTGTCATTTGTCGGTCCAGCAGTTTTTGTTATGATTGTTTTCTAGTTTACGATGCATTTGCCTGTGAGTTTTTGAATACTGAATGGCAAAACTGTGTTATAAAGTGCTTTGATAGGTCATCAAAACTAGAAAATCGCTATATAAATACACACCATGTGCCATCCATTTCCACCTGAAAGCCTCAGGCTGAACAATGCAGTGTCTACAAACCAGTACTGTATTATCTGCCCTCTCCTTTTCCACTGTATTTTTTACTAGATATCGTTGTCTCTCCCCCTCACTTCATCCTGTGTATCTCCTCTCATTCACCCTAACAGACTCTCTCCTTAATTTCTCCTCTGCCTTCCCCTCCTCCACACATCTTTTGTCCCTACTTTTCAATCTGCGCAACGAGGCTGTCCCATAATTGTGGCTGTTGCCATGGTTGTAGTACATGTGAGTCTCTGCACGTGCATGTGTGTGGTGGTGTGTGTGTGTGTGTGAGTATGTGCGCGTGTGTGTGTAGGGGGGAGTGTCTGCATGCCAGAGCAAAGTGAAGACAGGTACTTAACCTTTAATTCACTTCACATCACATCCATTAGCAAATTAGAAGATAAATAAATAAACCTTTTACTGTTACATCTTTCAGAACAGGAAAGGAACTACACATGAGCTATAACGGTAAACTCATTTAAAGCAACACTTGGTTTTGCAGATCTAAACAGATTATGATTCACACAGAGGAAGAAGAAAGACCAAGTCATAAGATGTTTGTTTTTTATTTTTAATTTTTTAGTCCTCATCGATTACAAAATGTATCTACAGTGTCTTTACTGGTTGTACCATAATGCCCATGCTCAGAGTACAGACATGGCTTTTTCTTGTTATCATTCTTTTTTATTAAATGCACCCGTTAAAATGATTTTGAAGCTGGTCATTTAAGGGGGGAAAATGTAATGAATTGTCGAAAAAAAATGTATACTCTCCAGCTCCGTGGCTTGTGACAATGGCTCACACACATTACTGAAACATGGTTTACCCAATCCACTCCGAAGGCTACGACACACACAGTATTAGATGACGGGGTGTCAGCAACTCTTTCTCTCTCTCTCTCTCTCTCTCCCTTGAGCACACACACAACAGAGTGAGGCTGAATGCTTGAATCAAAGCTTCTCATCCTACTTTGACTCTGATCAGCTCTGCTGGGAGGATTGCAGAGGAATTGGCTGGGATTAGCTTAATACTGCCATGTGGCATTTAGCACAGCCCCCGATGACATGCAGACACGCCCACAGGAGAATCTCAGTCTGTTTTTAATCAGCGCGTGTGTATCTTAAGAATGACTCTTCCTTTTAGCATTACTTAGTTTTGTTTTGTCAACAAACAGGCAGCATTGTGCAGAAGAGAGTCTGCTAGCCAGACACCGCACAACATGCAAATTGTCCACAAAAGGTTAACACGAGTGGATAATAATAATTCACACACAACATAAAATACACATAAGATTCAGAGCTGGTCCCAACTAACATAGGTCAAAAGGTAGGGTACAGCCTGGACTGTCCATCGCAGGGCCAACATACAGAGACAAACAACCTTTCATTCTCACATTCACACCTACTGTCAATTTAGAGTGTCCAATTAACCATGTTTTTGGTCTGTGGGAGAAAATCAGGGAACCTGAAGAAAACCCACACACACACACACACACACACACACACAGGGAGAACATGCAAACTCCATACAGAAAAGCCCTTGGTTGGACCAACAGTGCTAGTACAGTCTTAAATATAAATATTTCAGGTTTTCAAGTATTGACAAATGCTAAAGATACCTGTCCCTGCAGGATCTTCCTTTCCCAAAGAGTCAGAAAAAGGAAATAAGCTTCTGATTTTATTTTTTATTTTCTTTAGACTGTGATGGACACGTTTAAAAAAAAAATAATAATAAAAAAGTGACACAGACACGAGACCCAACCCACCCCTGTGTTTTCTCGCCTGCATCTTTTCTTGTTGCTGGGACCTTAGACACGGTCAGTGTATGTTACGCCCTGTTTGTGGTTAGCACAGCTGAGAGACTGAGTGGTAATTACATCCTCAGACAACAAAACATTTTACCAGAACTACATATGCTGTGACACAACACACACACTGTCTATTTGACCACATTTACCACCAACGTTACAGCGCATGCTGCCTATGTTATTGTTCCAGCCAAAATGTGGGTATGTCAGCACGTCTGTCTTTCACTGGTCCATGCTGTGCTGCCAGCGAACATCAGCTCAGGTGGCATCCACTGCCGCACAAACCAACCCCATCTGTCTGTGCTGCTGCTCTTGTGTTTATGGTACAAACGGCATGATGATACGAGCCTGTACTGTGCCCAGTATTCACTGCATTCTGCTCAGCGAAGCAGAAACAACAGACAGAGGGCTTTCACCTCACACACTTGCAAGCCAACCAATGAGCACATTAATTTTAGACAACACATGGAGGGGGAAGCAATGAATACATAATTTATTCCTGGCTCCAAATACACATATACGTTCACTGGAGCTACCATTCTGGTTTTATTTATAAATGCACACTCGTGAAAAGACCCAATCCCTAATCAATACACTTCCTTTTATTGCTAATAAAAACCACAGATTGAAGCCATGGTTCCATGAGCCAAACACACAACATGCATGTCACTCACCATGTTGCCTCATCCCTGTTGTTCTCTCTTACACATGTATTCCAACGTGTGTTTATCCTCTGATGAGCAGTGTGGAAAGATGGTGTGAGCGCACCATTCATCCGTCAGTCCTAACCATTGTAAATGTCACCACCGCTTAACAATAGATCCTCCAGTAAAGGGAGCTGAGCAGGCGACTGAATGCAGGACAATAAAAGGCAATCTCTCCTCACACTGGGATGGTTGGAGGGAGGCTACGGAGCATGCCCGGTAAAAGCCAGAAAATCCCTGGGTATTAGAGCATCACATGACCACCGTCAGTCACAGTGCAAGTGGAGGAGATGAAAAGAGGGAGAGAAGGAAGGAGCAGCAGCAGAGAGAGAGAGAGGGCTAGAGTGAATGGGTGGAGGGGGGCGACATCACAGTGCTGTTCAATTTTCCCTTTTCATTGCAGTGCTGGGGCACACAGAAGGAGGCATGAGCCAATGAGATATGAGCCCTGTCTGCTACTGAGAACCCCTCCCTGAGCAGAAAAAAACCAAGAGACACAAACATGGACAGTGAGAGAGAGAGAGAGACAAAGAAAACCTCAAAGAGAGAGGCAAGACACTGGTACAAGGCGTCGCCTACGCACATGAAGACAAAAGGTAGCCATTAATGTTTGACCTGCTGTGTTTACATAAACACAGAGAAGACCAGAACAGGGAAGACATCAAATTATCTCTGCATCTCAGTAATATGCCAGATGATATCTGATATTTGTCATTTTCCTTGTCTCTTGCCTCAGATTGAGTGCACACTAACCATGACGAGCAAAAGCTGACGGGACAGTCACAAAAATTCAAACAAAAAAAACAAATTTCACAGCAATATGTCAGTATTTATGGAGTAGAAATGCACAACATTGGACAAAAATGACTCAATCGAACACATTTTAGTGTGTGAATGTGAAGCTGTGTGCTTTCTTTGACTGTTTCTTGTCTCCCTGATGTTTTTTGACAGCATCATGTAGTTTTTTTTTTGTGTAATGTCTTCATGTTATTTTATTACATTTTGCAGGGTGACCTTGAAAAGGAGAACATGCTCTCAGCGGCCCTTTCCTGTTTTAAATTGAGGATGATGAGAATATTGATGATGATGTGGTTCCAGCTAAGTGATTTACTTGTATTTTATTGAATTATCTGAATCACGTGGTACCACGTCGGTTACATTGTCTGCCATCCACTGATGTGTTTGTGAGAGAAAATCAATTTTAAATATCTGCAGCTGTATTCAGAGGAGGTGGAAGTGGTGGTGGCCTGAGTGCTGAAGAGTCTTTCATTGAGAAAAGATAAGACTGTGCAAAAAAAATTGTTTTACCGTTTCCATTCTTCCGGGAGCCATCTGGTGGGAAGCTTGGATTCCCCACAAAACAAGCCCACGTTTGAATCATAACAGAGATGCGAGGGCACTTGTTTTATTCACAGACTGAGCAGCAGCCAACACTTGGCACAGGGTAGCATCCTTCTGAAAGAAGAGTGGAGAAAAGCTTGACCAGACCTGGACTCATGGTGGGTGGCCATCTGTCTTAAAAGAAAGCGAAGGAAGGAGACAGACAGAGAGAGAGCAGAGAGAAAGAGAAATTAACACAAGTTCCAAGCAGAGATGTTCTGTATATGAAAGTAATAAAAGCTGAAACAGTACATGACTAAGATGAGGATAATGATGCGATGGCAGTGATTTATAACAAAGCAAGATGAAATACATGCTGTCCAAGCAGCAGACTACAGTTTCAGGCCAGTTCAACACCAAATATTTCACATTTTGTTGTGAATTGTTGCTGTGTTAGGGGAAACAGGCCACAGTCATGGACAGGAAATAGTTATAATGAAGGTCCCTTTTCAGCCAAATGCACTTCAAAAAGTTGAAACACCATCATGTTGATATGCATGTCCATAGAAATGTGAACAGTCACTGAATACAGGTTCATAAAATATTTTCCTTGCATGTTGTAATTAGGGATAAAAAAAAAAGTTATACATAAATGTATATTACACATTTTTAAACAGCACTTTTAATGACGCTAAAAGACAAATACAAATCTGATAATATCAAAAACAAGCAAAATATAAAATGCATTTCATTAATGAGAAATGGGTTAAAGGTGGACAGGTCAGTGCAGTCTGTCTCCTCAATGCTCGGTCTTACAGGATGTTGGCATCAGAGGCAGCAGAAGGAGTTTGCCTCTTCTAGAAGGAGCTGTTACTCCAGCTGTTATTCTGGACTGAGAAGCAGAATAAATAGCGCCCTCTGGTGTAGTAAATACTAAAGATGATATATACAAAATGATAACTTGCTTGACTTCTCTAATTAGAAATGACCAAAGTTGATACATGAACATGATTTCACTCCAAGTCTAGCTTAAACACTATTACATGTCAAGTTTCTTGCATAAAAAGTAGAGATAACTCATAGGAAAAAAAGGCTTTAGATTTGTAGAGAAATACTCATCATCAGTCATTTTGTTGTCTCAAATTGTATTTATTTGAACATGTAATTTACAATTTACAAATGTTTAAAATAAAGACTCTCTCCAAAGGAAAACAAATGAACAAGCTGATATTGTTTTAGTTCTGGTAACAGGACTTCAGCAAAATGCAACCATCACTGAATGAGATGAGTTGACTTTGAAAAGTGATTTTCTCTTTCTCTCTGTAATATCAGCTAGGACATGTGCACGAGAACAACGTGAAAGCTAAAATGAACAGTATTATAAAGAAAAGAATGAGCACCTGAAGTTGATGGTAGCTTTACGGGTGATGTGTTGTTGCAGTACAACAGTTAACTGCTGGAGACCGAGACACAACCACAGCAGCAGCCACGAGCCCTGCAACCTTCAGAGAGGAAACGTACAATAGACAACATTTTGCAGACCAACTATATCAAAATAAAAGTGTAACAGGACAGGCCATGTGTCATTTTTATATACAGTCTAAGAAAATTGTTGAGCAGACCCATAAATATCTGCACATGTGCTGAAATAAACACATAAATAAAACATGTTCCGGTTTTAAAATGTCTTTGTACACCACTGACAGGAGGGATCGGTTCCTGTTAAAGAGCATTGGGCCTTTGACAGTTGACAGGGAAGTGTGACAATAATCTACACCAGTGATTTCCTGAGTCTGGGTCAGAGCCAACACATGAGTTGTGAGAGACTCTTTTTTTTTGGATCACCGAACAAAACCCTTTGCCTTCCCCTCACACATTTTTAAATAAAACATACAAACAATTAAGTCGTGATTCATTTATCAAACATGTCTCTCAGAAATGGCATGTTTATTGATTTAAAATAATATAAGGTGTTGCAGAAATGTCAGTAAAAACGATGTCATATTTGTGTTATAGTAAATAAGGTGTATTCAGACTGATGCTGTTGTCACAATTTTCTGGACTGTCAAACCAACCAAATACAACAATGTGTGAAAATAAAACAGACTTTATCAGCACATTTCATCAAGATTCCACACACATATCAAGAGCCACAGGGCAACATTTACTTCAAGCCATAAACTTGATTTAGATTACTGTTATTATTGTGGACAGGATGACTTTATTTTGTGTTTTCCGGATGTGTTTCAACCAACCCTCAAGTGTAGGCCAATGTCTTGTGATTATAACAGTTTCGGAATATTCACTCTGAGATGCTAAGTTGTGTGAACTCTCTGGTACTGTGGCGACGTCCTCCTCAGAATGACGCGGCCGCAGCAACTGTCACTGTGGTAAAACCTGTTCAACAAGAACAAATACACACACACCACTGTCTCAGGAGATATCCCATGTCTTTGCATTTACATGTCGATAAGGGCAATTCATTTTGAAATACACTGAAATGTATAGTGTATAATCCCACCTGGTTAATCGCAGCTCCGCGTCTATCTCCTCCAGAGTTTTCCCTTTGGTTTCTGGCAGCATAAAGTAAAAAAATACAGCAGCTGTGACAGCGGTGATCCCGTAGAGAAAAAACACCTTCGACAGACCGATCGCATCTGTTGAACAGAAATATGCTTTACTCTCTGATGACAATGATGTTTAAACAAACAAAAACAAACAAACAAACTAAATACTTGTGACTATGTGAACATATGCAACAATGTATTCACAAATCAAATAAACATTTGTGGTTTTTTTGTCCCTTCAGTGAGACAAATACCTAAATGTATGTACAGACAGCACAACACTTTTGTTTATTATGTCGGATGATTGGATTCTGTGTAGAGGTGTGCACACAGACGACATGTCATGTGTCACTCAGAAAGAGCACATGTGTTCAGATCTACAGTATTCTGTTCAGGGTTAGGGTTAGGCTCAACAAGCCATGCTAGTCAGTTAATATTTACAAAAGTGAAAATTACACAAGAGAAAGTTTTGTTTTATCACCCAAAACTTCTGCTTTCAGACATGAAAAAACATTCCCAACAGATTATCTGGAGGGCTTATAATGTCTGCAGATTCTCCCACCGGCTGCCTCGTCTTCTCTGCAGATAATGTCAGTAAGTCAGCTTATGAGATACTGCAGCAGCAAGAATGTGTCACCCAGACAAACAATCTCAAAGTAGGTGCTTATCCACATCACTGCACCACTAATTTCAGATCAGATGTTCTGCTACTGCCCACTGGCTCTGCAATGTGCCAGTAATGTGTCCAATAACAGCACACTGGGGATATTACACATGTACAAGCTCATTGGCAATTCAAACAAACTGTTTATGAAGCACAAATATATGCATTGCACGAGGCCCAGAGACATTTCTAATACTGACAGATGACAGCCTCAGTCCAAATAGCAACTCAGGCAATTCTGACCCACATGTGAAATAACATGAAGTGTAGCCACTTCTGTTTTGTAAGCCTATAAAATGAAACAGGAGATTTGGCACATGCACGTAGGATCCTGTTACTTTTCACGGAGACCAAAACAAAGTTAAAAGAAGATGAAAATGTTGGACTTGTATCTGCTGGACATTATTGTGCATACTATGAGCCCACTGATTGATCAGGCTCACATATTTACAAGCTACATATAAGTGCCGTTGCATCTACATTAGTCCACCTGTCTTTCCACTTTCTACATAACGTGTCACGTTGTTGTAATGGTATTGGAGTCAGTGATTGTACAGTAGTCCTTTTGGTTTGGACAGTGGCAGTGATTGGGGACGTTTGGATAGAAGGTTCTTTTAAAAAGAATAGGTTAGGGCAGCTCGTTTAAAATATGTTCTTAGTTTAATATTCAGAACCCTTTGTGAATGTGAAGAGCAGTGCACATTAAGCGTCCGTGTAATTATTGGTGCTCAGTGCTGAGAAACAGAGAGGTGGAGGAAGGAGGGGGGGGGATTGGTCAGTCGGTGTCACACAAAAACAGCTGATGATTGTTCTGTGTAAATGCAACAAAATACAATTAAGTACAGTGTGGCTTTGGAAAAAAGACTGCGGATCAATCACGTCATCAGGTAGTGAAATAGACAGTGAAAAATACTTCTCGGTGTCACAGAATCACTCTGGTTCATGAGATTATTGCGATGAACTACTGAACCTCTGCAATTACTCACGATTAAGTTACAAATGATTGTTTGACGGCACTAGTTTTAAGTTCTGTTGACTATTGTACTTGCCATATTCGACATACACAATTGCATTTTTTTTTAAAGACTGTAACCAGACAGGATCAACAGGAATTTTACAATGCGACTGTCATTGGTTTCTTTTGCTTTCACTTGGTATTGTTATTCCTGACTGCCAACTTCATAAGTAAACCTCTCCTAACAGGAACAGGGTTTTATGGGAACTCACCGACAACATTCAAGAAAGTGAACGTGACCAGCAGGTTGGCAGCCCAGTTGAAGCAGTTGGTGAATGCGAATGCCCTTCCTCTGACAGCAGTGGGAAATATCTCACTCAGGAGAAGCCAGGTCACTGGTCAAAGACAACAGTTCTTTAGTGTTTTTTGGTTTAAACTAGCAGTATAGTTGCATTTAAATAAATATTAACTCTCTGAGTGCAGCTTAAAATAAATACAAAATGAGTGAACACAAATCTGATGATTAAAGGTCCAGTCTGTAACATTTAGGTGGGTTTCTTGGCAGAAATGTAATCCCCTGTCCATAAGCATATTTGTGTAAGTGTCTGGTACCACCATAGTTCCTTGATGCACTTGAGAGAGGAAAGATTGAACAGAGGATTTGTTGCACTCTGCAGTTTCACAGTGACACGTCACTAATTCTTACACACTGGACCTTAAAATATCTCATTTAAAAAACAATGTATTGAATTATTATACAAACTTGGTCCAAATCCAACGGAGTACGCACTGACGACAGCCATCATACAAAGGAGAATCACCCAGTTCACCACTGAGCTGTGGATCGTGGGCGACACAGCAGGTTCCAGTGGCTTTTGTCCAACTTCAAATGACAGATTTTCATGACGTGTATTGTTATGGAAAAGCCTGAGGCTCTCATCGAGAGGTAAGTTAAAGACTGACTGATTTACAGCAGTTAACTGAGGTGGATCTGTTGTGTTCACAGAATTACAAGACGTCTTAGCATTCATTGGTGAATGTCCACAGAAGGCTCCAATGATTATCAGACCCAGGGCCATTACAGAGCATCCACTGATGAGCATCGGTCTCCTGCCCACTCTGTCTGAAAACACCATCGAGATCAGAGTTGCGATCACTTTGACCAACCCCAGGCCTGTGGATGCCAGAAGTGCTGCGTTGGTGCTCTGAAAGCCCACTGAGCTGAAGATGGTGGAGGCGTAGAATAAAATATTTGGCTGACCTGTGAACTGCTGAAAGAGCACTAGTCCGAGACCAATGACAGTCCGAGTCCTCATGTTGTCTTTACTCTGGAACAGGTACATGCTGTCACACTGAGCCCTCTTGCTGTCTTTGCTGGAGGTAAGTTTTGCGTCATCTACTTCTTGAGTTTCAGCGGGACTCATGAGGACTCTTTCAGTCTGACAGCAGTAGCTTACATCTTTCTTCATGCTGGACGAAAGGAACCACACAGAGAGCAGCTGAAGCAAAGTTGGCAATATAGCAAATCCAAACATCCACTTCCATCCTCTCCTGGAGTCAGAAAGGAGGTAATTCACAGCATATGCAACCAGGATCCCCACAGTAATCCCAGCTTCATACAGTATTACCATGAAGCCCCTACGGTCTGGACTAACCATCTCAGACACAAAGATGCAGCAGGACATGGAGGATATACACATGGCAAAGCCCACGGTTATCCTCCCAACCACTAATGCAGGGTAGGAACTGATGAGCAGGACCAGGCTGCCTGTCAGGATAAGGATGTTGCTGAGGAGGATGGCGTTCCTGCGTCCATGACGGTCAATCAGCCAGCCACCAATGGTAGAGGCTAACAGCGCTCCAAATAACAAAGAGCTGACCAGAGCCTCCTGCTGGACACACGAGAGACTGAACTCTGCCTTCAGCTGAAACAAGGCACCTGAGATTATGCCCAGCTCATAACCAAAGACCAGGCCCCCCAGAGTGGACACCACACTGGCCAATGGGAGGATGGAGGAACCTAGGGGTATGGAAACAAATGTAGATGAATGCTTTTCTATGTGATCGTCAATTCCACCATCAGCGATTACCAACATTAATTTGGGTATGGTTAATGGAGTTTGTATATTGTTCACTTGATTTGACATAGCTAAAATAAGGCATGAATTAGACCATATTACATGAATAATACCCAACACTCTCAATGCTGCTTTTAAACTGGCAGGGTGTTCATTGTGTGGTGCACTTTCAGTGACAGAATCTCATACTTTGATTGTTTTAATAATCATTTGTGTCAGAGTATTTTTAGTGCACTGTGTGTGATTTACACAAATAGCACACGAGTGTGTCTGTTTTTGTTGTGAGAATCTGCAAAGCAAAAATACAGGGTTGTTTGCCTCCAAGTTAAACACTGTAATACATGTGGGGATAATAATCATGATAAATCATCATAATTCAGTTGTGAGATAAAGCACAACACAATAATTGCAGGACTAATTATTCATAATTGCTATATACAAATGTACAATTAAATAAAACTGAGTCATTACTGTCAATAGAGTTTCGGTTCTTTTATTTATTTTTTATTTCAGGCACTTTTCAGTCCAGGAATAGTAAATCAACTGCAATCAACGACCTGTATCTAATCTCAGAAAAAAAACATTTGTAAATATTTGTAAATATAGATTTCATATTCCAGTTAGTATTTGTCACTCCAAGTCCTCTGCAGCTGTTTATCACCACACTACCCTTTGATGTGTAGCATCTTTTGACAAAATGCAAATGAGGCAGGCTGTTTTTTTTAATGGTAAATGCCGTCTCAGAGACTTCAACATAAAAAAAATGACTAAAACATATTACAATTATCAGATCTTCAAGGGATATTCATTCATACATCTGCTACCTAAATAGTTAAGTTTCTCTGAAAACACTACAGTGAATAGAACACTTGTTTACACACGGCTTACCCATTGCTTGTGTCCTGTTATGTGCATGTCAGTCACGCTGTGCAGAACTTGAAACGTTTCTTCAAGGACTTCATCTTTAAAATATAAGCAAAACACACAATAGTGACTGATAGTTGCCGTGGTGCCTTCCTGTTCTCCTGTTCTGACACCCACAGAGAGTCTCGTGTCCTGCTCAGAGAAAAGACAGTAGAGCCAACAAGTGTTTGTTGTTGCAGGACCATCACCATGACAACCCTTGAGACTGCCAGGATTTCATTAGGGTGTCCACTTCAGACTGAGCAAATTGCACATCTGTGTAGAGATCTGTTTTTATTTTTTTTAATTAAAATTCACTTGTGTTTATAAGTTAAACCCTTTAGTACTTAAACTGGTTTTACTGTTGGATGAAGAGAATAAATAAATGAACGTCTACCAATTTATCCTCCACATGAGGGTTGTGGGAAACTGGAATCCCAGCTGACGCAGGGTCCAGCAACACTGTGACCCTGATGTGGAGGATAAAGCGGTAGACAATGGATGGATGGATGATTTTAAAGTTCCAGTGCATAACTGCTTTCGTCCCTCGCTTTGGGGATTTCTGAAGAATTACTAAAACAGTAGCCAGCTGCTTGAAATGGTTCCACCATCTCACTTTACAGGCATAATTTTATTGTCGTGCCTCTGCCTTAAAACTAATCACACCCTGTGTGTGGCATGGGAATGTCACCAGGTGACACAACTTCAAAACACACACACACAGTACATACAGTGCTCCCTGTCTCTTCCCATGCCTCAGGTGGCACTGTCCGCCTGTGTATGTCACTTGCTCCCTGCGTGAACTCCCCAGAACACAAAAAGTTTGGTGAGGGAACACAAAAAGTATTGTGAGGGAACACAAAGTTTGGCGAGGGAACGCAAAAAGTATTGTGAGGGAACACAAAGTTTGGCGAGGGAACGCAAAAAGTATTGTGAGTGAAAGCAAAAGTTTGGTCTAAAAATATCCCCTAACCCTATCAGGGCTCATTATGAATGTAACAAACATATGTTCATGTTTAAAAGCTACATGGTGCAGCTTTAATGTTGTGGCTCAGTGTAGGATTACATGGAGCACGGGTGCAGCATCTATTAGTGTTGCTGTTTTCATTAGTTTTAAACTTTCTCTCTCTCATACTCACAAAGACGATGTCCGGCAGAAAGTTATTGAGGCTGTACCTGTTTGCAACGGAACGTACAGATGCAGCACTCCCTCCACCCATCTGTCCCTGCTAATATCACAACAGTCCGGAGCTGTGAGGAGCCTCTTCAGTCGCCGTTGACTTCTGCACATCAATCTGCTACTGTGTCAAAAAACAACAACATATAGACTCACCGCTAAAGCTGGGGGGATTAGCCAAATTAAGACGCTCCTCTCAAACTCCACTGGCTCCTCTTCAGGAAGTTTGAGCTACGTGGCAGCCGTATCATGTTGCAAAGGGAGGAAAGTTGTTGCCTAAAGGAGGTTTTGACGCCAGAGGTCGACATCTGCTGAGCAGCATAGTGCAGATTCTATCATGTTCATAGTAACAGCAGCAATAATAACAACACAGTTAAAGTAGTATTGTTGTCCTTAATTACGCAGAACGGTAACACTTTCCCTCAGTGAAAACAACTTCATGACCCATTTCATGCGAACAATTCTTATCTCATCATTATTTAAAATAATAATATTAAAAGGCGTGTTCCATCTTCACACGATGTTATCAAGAATGCTTCAAAAAGAACAAGGAAGGAGTGTAATTCATCTGTAAAAGAACGCATGCCAACAGTTACAGTAGTACGTCTCATGTGTAGTGAACTGTCAAAACCAGTAGGAGGCAGTAGTGCGCCTAAATAGCTGTAAACCGTCGTAAAAAGAAGAAGAAGAAGGAAGGAAGGAAGGAAACATGGTTCTGAATCACAGTATGGCGGTGCCAGAGTTACTGAGTAAAGCAGAGTTAATAAAACAGGGAGCAGAAGCGCGGGTGTACCGGGTACAGTTTCTCGGGAAACCGGCCATAGTGAAAGAAAGGTTTCCGAAACGATATAGACACCCGGTGCTGGACGAGAAGCTGACGCACCGCAGGGCGGTGCAGGAGGTTCGCTCCATTCTGCGCTGCCGCAGAGCAGGTGGGTTTTAACCACGACACGACTAACTCAACAGGAGCTAAATCAGCTAACTAACCAACGTTGTGTTGTTTTATGTTCATAAACACGTTTACAACCACCATTAACTGGTTTCTTCAAATCTCACTCGGGGTCAGAAATGACAAGTACCATAATAACTATGGTTGTCAATAGTTGTATATGGCTCTACAGTAAGACACAAGTCACCACGTATTTGTATTCGTGAAATCCCATATTGTCACTATTTTAGAACTGGGAACTGAAATGATTTGCACTATTAAGGCCACAAGAGGGCAGGATACACTTATACTTTGTACTGCTGATCAGCATCAGAGCCTCATTCTTACAGTGGATGTTGTCTGTTTTTCCACAGGTGTTGAAATAATTGTTTTTCAGGATATATAACAATATGAACATGGATTATTCTGCATTGATGTATTGACAGCACATAATCAGTTACAACCTCATAACATTGCTTCTTGATTTTCCAGGTTGTAAGATAAGTAATAGGTGGATACAGGAAGTTGGTATTTATACTCCATATTCAGACTGTATTGTGCATCGTGATACATTGTGAAATCAGATCGAACTTGAAATGATAACTGCAAATGAAATGTAATCCTAAAACCAGGGAAGGTGAAGAGCCACAGAGCTCCATTGTTTTCAAAAACACATTTTACTTCTTTACCGTCAACTCACACACTTTAGTTAATTTCGTCTGAGTTTCACACACACACACACACACGGTGCTCCTGATGTGGATTAATCTGCTGCTCAGTTTCTCTTTTTTTATGACACAAAGTCAAGTGGCACATCCCTTTTATGAAATGAATGGAACTTCATAAAAATTCAACAGCATATAATATCTATGAGACATTCATATAGATTTTCATCTGTAAAAGTTGGCACGAGGCTGAGTGACACAAATGCAGCACGTCAGTTGTAAATACACATCACATCTGCTACGATCCACTCGTAGCAGTTTTGGAGCAACTAAACAGAGAAATATGGAAATGCTGTCAGTTCCGTTTGAGCTTGAAAACTGAGAAGTGATGAACAAGTTTCCCACAGTTCACTTTCTAATTGACTCAGTTATCATTGTCATCATTTACTTTGAGTTTCACCTAATCATCGAGTTGTAGTCTTACTTACATGGATCATTGCATTGTTGGTATTGGACTTTTACTATGTTTTTCAATAGTAACACAACATAGGAGGAGCCCATCCTTATTTGTTGACACTATAACTTAAGTTTATAGTAACCACTGTCTTTGGAGCCATACATTGTGATTAATCAGTCTCCTTTAACTTCTCTCCTCAGGCATATCTGCCCCTGTCGTCTACTTTGTGGACTACACCTCCAACTGTATTTTCATGGAGGAAATTCTGGGTTCATCGACTGTGCGTGACTACATCACCTCCACTCAGCAGTCGGATTCCTGTCAGGAACAGAAGCTAGAGCAGCTCGCTGAGCGGATCGGCCAGGTTCTGGCCAAAATGCATGATGAGGACGTCATCCACGGAGACCTGACCACCTCCAACGTGCTGTTGAGACATGGTCAGGAGGACAAAGTGTCTGACCTTGTCCTCATTGACTTTGGCTTGAGTTACATCTCTGCTCTGCCAGAAGATAAGGGGGTGGACTTGTACGTTTTGGAGAAGGCTTTCCTCAGTACCCATCCCAACACAGAGGCTCTGTTCCAGAAGCTGCTGAAGAGTTACACACTCTCATCCAAGAAGTCGTCAGCAGTCATCAAAAAGCTTGATGAGGTTCGGTTAAGAGGGAGGAAGAGGTCCATGGTGGGATGATGATCCAACATCCTAAAATCTAAAAATGTATTTGTGCATATAAAAAAATAAATGTTTTGTCATAAAGCTTTTGCTTCTAATGATGGACTGTAATGAGGGTGGCACTTTTCATGACTTTCACTGACTATATCTCAAAAAGTGCACCAGGAATATATTACTGAATTCTAACAGTCGAGTCAAACTTCAAACTATTATTTAAAAAAACAAAACCCTATCATTATGCAGTGTGTGAATGCAGAATTGTTTAAAAGGTGCAGTGTGTAACATTTGATTTCCTGGCAGAAATTCATTTTACTTATCATAAATATGTCTCCAAGTGTATAATAGTCAGTCAGTCATCATCTACCGCTTTATCCTCCACCAGAGGGTCGCGGGGGGTGCTGTGCCAATCTCAGCTACATCAGGCGATAGGCGGGGTACACCCTGGACAGTTCGCCAGTCCATCGCAGGGCCACACACAACTAGAGACAAACAACCATTCACTCTCACACTCACTCCTACGGTCAATCTAGAGTGTCCAATTCACCTAATCCCACATTGCATGTTTTTGGACTGTGGGAGGAAGCCGGAGAACCCGGAGAGAACCCATGCACACACGGGGAGAACATGCAAACTCCATGCAGAAAGGCCCTTGTTCCAACTGGGGCTCGAACCCGGGTCTTCTCGCTGCAAGGCGAGAGTACTAACTACTACATCACCGTGTGACCCACGGCAGCAAGTATTATGCCAAATTAAACAGTAAAAACAACAGACACACGTTAAAGTTACAAACAACTGATCAATTCTTTTTCAAGTCTTAGAAGTATAAGTATGATCTGAGCAAGTAACATTTTGTGTTTTGTTCGATACAGCACAAAGACACGGTAATAATCCTGGCGGTTTATGGTGAAGGAATCTTCAGATTTATGAGGCAGACCATAAAAAAACAAGGAGTGACTAACTGAGGCAGAAGGAGAACAAAGGGTAACACTTTACAATAACAATGTTGTAATGGTATGGTTTTAACTTTGTAAAAGGGGGCAACATTATGGTAATACCATCCAATTTTTAAAAACAATTCCCAGCTTGTTAATAACAATGGTATTAAGCTGATAATCGTACAGTAATACCATGTTATTTCCAAAGTATTATCAAGTTTATGGCTTGGTCATGAGAATTACTATGGCCCACCATCAATGTAATATCGCCACATGAAAATGTTTGTGAATCGAATGAATTGCCATAAATTTGAAATTCATCTTACCTTATGTCCCACACACTCTCTACTACTTATTACCTTTACTTTTTGATTATTCTCGGATGGTATTACCATTATATTACTTCCCTGTAACAATTGAAAATATATTACCAAACTGTTAGTGAACAAAGAATAAACCAGGTAGAACTGAAACATGATGATAAAGAGTCGTCAGTCTGCTGCTTGTCACATCTATTGTTGGACTGACTCTGCCTCTTATATTTGTGTCTTTACTTTTTCCTTCTGTACATGAACTCGTTCTTGTGAGTCAAAGTGAATGAAACATTTGCCTTTTAAACAAAAGAAATTTTCAAAGAAATAATCAAACAGATAGTACAGTAAATCACTTTGGCTTACAAAGGCATTTGACCAATGATTAATAAACATATTTCCCCATTAAACAAAATGAAAAAATATTAAAAGAAGTATCACAAAAAGCTCTTCCATATCATTTTGATTAATACATCTAAGGTCTGACACTGTATGGGTTCATTTTCTAAACTGAAACTTTACAGTCATATCTTAAAGACACTCCATAATATCATGTTTGGCAGAAATGTAAACGGACTTCAAGTCATAATGTAGAAATGTGTCATTATCAGATTTACTACATCATTGTACTTAACATGACTCTTATAATTTACCTTTTTAAAGACACATTGGGCATTGGAAGGCTTATCAGTAAACTATTCACTCACAACTGACAAACAGTGTAAATACTGTAATGAAGATTACTGTAATAAAACGTTCTTATTGTTAAAAATAAAGATTTTACTCATTAATTATTCTGAATGTTGTTAGAGCATGAATGCTATGTTGATGCGCAAAGTTTGGAAAGAGACTATAGACAAAACGCCCAATTTCTTTTCATGTGACACATTAAAAGTGTAAAAAAAAAGAAAATAAATCTGACTGTAATATTTAGGCATTATAGCTGGAGTCTCAGCTGAAGTCTCGGTTGGTGAGGATCAAGGGGGCCACCAGTGTCCAGATGTACAGAGTCAGACACACCCAGCTAGAGGAGATCTTCACCCACACTGCTGGCCACTTGCTGGTAACAGTATAATCTGCCTCAGGACTGTCAGGAAAACACAGCCAAAGGTGGGAGAAAAATCATTTCATCTACAATGAGGTTGACCTTCACCAGAGGAATTTTAGTCTGTGTATTTCACAAGAAATGTACCTAGTTTTTAAGTCTGGAGATTCAGCGATAATGTTACAACAACAACCCAAATAACTTGCACACAAAGCTTGAACATTTGCCCTTAAAACTTGGGTGAAATAGATAGTCTTAAATTTGACATTTTGATGTTAAAACTGATTGAAAAGCAATAGAAGAAGGACACCAACTGTGTTTTTCTTGTTCCTCATAAGCCTTGCTTTCACTTTGGCCCAATTCACACCAGGCATTAAAGTGATAGTTGTTTTTAGTTTTTTTTTCCAACAGCCTGTTTTCTGTGCTTTTTTTTTTAAAAAATGTGACACTACAACTTTCCTACTCTCAGTGAACTAGAAAAATAGCAGAGATGACAGACAAGAGAGGTGTTTAATGACTGCAATAATAGATGGGACGCTGCAATAAAACACCTTTTCATAACACACTTTTTGAACTTTAATATGACATAAACATCTCATTATTCTTATGTATTCAGTTGTGAACGTGTAACTTCACTTATAAATGTTGCTAAATTCAACAAAATGTACCTTTAAAGTATTTTCAGCAACTACATAAGCTGTTCAAATAGAACAGAACTGGTCTTATCTATTATGTGGTGTCGTTATTTTATAAAAGGGAAGTTACTTGGAAAGAGTTTATGAAGATAAATCTTCTTCACTTCATCAAGTTAATGATTATTAGAAACCTATTTGCTGATAAGTCAGGTATGTTTACCTCTTTAATGTGAGCACTGAACTGAAAAGTATGTAGTTAGAGTGTTAGGGCAGTGTGTACTAACCTGTACCAGTTGGTGAGGGTCATCATGATGTACAGTGAGGCCAGGAAGAGCATGAAGTGGAAGAAGGAGTAGCTGTACTGAACCAGGTCCTGCTCATTATCCTCCACCCGCCTGGGTCCACTCAACTCCTCTGAGAGGTCGGGGCTGCTGCCGCTCTCAGCCAGGATGGCTGAGTCTTTGGAGGCCATGGTCAGCTTGTTCACTTGACTGGTGCTGGATGAACGAATGCTGTGGGCAAAATAGGGTCGAATGGAAAATGACAGTTTTATTTAAAGAACCTACAGCACAGCGCAGTAACAGGTAACAAACGTATACAGATATCGCTACAGAGGATCTTTATGAAATGAGGAAAGGCCAAAAATTGGATTTCTATCTACACCTGTTTTCTTTTGCATATATTGTCTTTTGTTGAGGTAGGTGATCCACTGTAACGACCGCAAAAGGGAGAAGCCAAAAGAACAAAAGGTGTCTTATTTTCTTGACTTAAGTTCCTTTTTTATTTTACATCTGTGCTTGTGTCTTGTTTCAGTTTTCTTGTTTTTTTTCCCATTATTTGGAAATTGGAAAGCCATTCAATATTACTGTATAATGATGATTACAAACTTTGTTAATTTAAACTTTGTTGAGCACTTTTCTAGGGTTAGATGGTGCTTTACAAGAATCCTATATATGCATCCTTGACCCAAGCTTTACACCATTCTTTACCATTAAAAATTTAAATTCATGGTAATTCATATTTTTAAGTTCTCATCCTCAAATTTAATTTTAATATGTTGATGGTGTTATACACGTTACATTAAATTATGTTTGTATAATGTGTTAACTAACTTTAATTAGAATTATGTTTTCATTCATATAAAATTGTGAATTAGAATATATGTAATTGTGTTTAGGTAACCTGCAAACCTTTTGTAATGCCAATTAATGTCATTTTGTACACTTGTATGAAGCAGTAATATCAGTTACCAACTATAATTTTTCGTGTATGTCATCCTGGGGCAGTGACCCTACCTGGAGTAGAGGATGCACAGCACAAATATGACAAGCCCCACAATACTCTGAGCATCCCACCACTGCAGGTATGGAGAGTTGAGGACAGGTTCATCTGTGCCAATGATCACCACAGCTGTCTGGTTCTCCATCTCCAGAGGAGTCAGTGTGGGAGCTGCGATCTGTTGGAAGATACTCAGCAGGCTGGGGTTGCACGCTCGGTCTGAGAGCAGGAGGGGGAAAAAAAGCAGAGTTTTAATCTATAGATCAGTGTGTTGGATGAAGGAGGCCGACATGTTCTTCACGCTCACCACAAGACAGGGCATCATGACAGTGGCTTGAAAAATCACCTAAAACCATTTCAAATGAATTGTGATGCTCTTTATCTGGACTTACTGAGTCAGTCAACAACAACACATGACTCTGCACCAATGCTCTTTGAGCAGAACAACAACAGCACCCTTAGTGTGATCAAAGTTTTGTGTCACACAACCAAAAAAACAGCCTCACCAGGCTCATTCGTCATGGCAGACCAGGTCAGAAACATGGTGTACAGGGTGATCATGGAGGACTGTAGAAGACCTGAACGTGGCTGGGATTCCTGGGGACGAACAGATAGAATAGTCAGAAATGTTTGAATGCACAAGATTTACTTCCTACACTTGCATGTTGAGTTCACAGTGGAATATACTGTTTTGAATGGTAGAAAGAAAAACCTCTGAATCTCTAAAGAAAAAGTCAAATCAGAAGCAAGAGAGAGGTGATTAGGAATATATTAGTCTGTTGAAACATAAGCAGCAGACGTTGTTGTCCATCGCAAAGTGGTTCTCAAAGTGGAGCACAGAGTCACTGATAATGACTACATCAAATCCGAGTCAGGTCAGTTAGTAACAGATACGCCAGTGAATCAGTCAATTTGGTTGAAAACTACATGGTTGGTCATGTTTATTCCAATACTGTGGGGACCACAGACACTGATTTTATTTATTTGTTTGTTCCACAAGACTTAGGTCATGAGGAGAATTTTGAAACCAAACAATAATTATAGTTTCAAACAGACTCAGTCTCTCATTGGAGTGAAACAATATGCACATATGCAAATTCTGGCCTATTGCATAACTACCGTCTTCATAGTACATTTGCCACTACCTGAAACATAATTTATTTTCTGAACTGTAACTATAGAACCATTAGTGAATGTTTCTGTGTGAGTTTAACGTTGTATATTGTTACAGCGAGTGAATAAAGTGGCTCGTTGTAGCAGTCATTTGCTTAATGAGACACAAAAGGCAGCAGAAGATCAACATCAGCAACAGAGAACTGTAATCCTTAATAGTAGGACTACAGTATTCTATGGCCTATGTAAAATATTACCATGAACACCACAGATGTTCATGTATGTCACGGGAATTATAGAATTGCTTTAGTGTCAATGCTTGACTGAATGTTTGCTGCAGAGCAGTCTGTACCTGTACTTTGGGCAGCACAGAGATAACCGAGGCCACTATGCAGAACAACATGTTGAAGCTGATGAAGAACTTGTTGATGAAGCATCCATCAGGCTTAGTGTAGAAGATGAAGAACAGTACAACTGCAGTCAACGACAGTATGTAGTTGAGCACTGTAACCACCAGCAGAGCTGAAAACACAAGCCAGAGATGGGACAGATTGATTAGGTCATTTTCAGCTGTGACTGTATGGGTTTATATACAGTCTGTTACTGAGGCACAGTGCCACTGACCTGCATACCAAACTCTGGAGCTGCTAGTCTCCATCCTGTCCACCCAGGACTCATTCCACGAGTGGGCAAAGTCCACCAGCAACACCAGCTGAATCAGAATGAAACAGAAAGCTCCAGCAGAGCCCACCACAAACCACGCTACACAAAACAGACGCATTGGGTTATTATTATTACTCAACTGTCAGAAATGATCAAATCTATATGTTGGATGTCATGATCGGAGTTGAAAACAGTTTAAAATATAAAGCTCTTACCGAAGGTAAAAGGCCCATCTGGAATGTAAAAGGCGCCAACTGTGACTGCGACCAAGGCAGCAAACTTAAAGAACCAAAATCTGAAAATAGATTAACCGACAGTTATTAGTACAGAAGACACATCAGCAATAAAAAAGTATGAATATATAGATGTAGCTATATATATCAGAGATGACACTTGATTATGAAATGGCTGAAAACACGAGACGTTCATACAGCAAAGTGTGACACAATATCGATTTGACGAGAAGTTTGGGTTCGGGGGAACCCCGATGCCCTGACGGAACGTTCGCCGCTGGTTACATGAGGGACTCCTGGGAGAAGTGGAGGGTCGTGTGCCTGGCGATTCTTTCCGTGGAGGACATCGAAGATGTCTACTTATTCGGAACCATGATAACAGGCTATCTGCTGATTGGATTAGGCATGGCTCTGATGTATCGGAAAATTCTGAAGATGGTGACAGCAGTCAAAAGCCCCACGAGGCTGCCCAATATGATTGATGGGGTGGGCAGAGCTGTCAGCACTCAGACTGTGGTTACTAACCGCAACATGGATAACATCTTGGAGAGGCTTTCGGCTTTGCAACAGCGAATGGACCGACTTGGAGACCAGAATGGACAAACTCAAAGTTGAGTCTATTGGAATGCGACTACTCGCCCTAACCCAAACAGTCATCATTACTTAATCTGTGTTTCGGACCCTGTGGCACCAGTCTCGGACAAGGCCGTTGCTGGAACAACTCTCCCAGGAGATCGCTGCAGTGAGATGCTCTGTATTCCGCCCTCCCTTCCTTCAATCACCAGGTGTCCGTACACCTGATGATTGTTGACTCTGTCTGGGACCCGATCAAGGACGTCTCTATGGCAACCTGCTATGTTATCGCATCCCACGAACTGAACTGAGACACTGATTGTGAGCTAGGCAAAGCGAAGTCTCCAGGCTTATACACACACGCGCTCTCATGGACACAAACACACATGCACATATACTACACATCCCTCTACCCCCATCCCACGCCTTCGCCGCTTTTCTCCCCCCTGGGAGAAAAGTCTGGCATACTTATATTATTTCAGCAGGACCCTAAAAATGTAATATTTCAGGCATGGGTTAACTTAACTCTTTCGTGTGTGAATACACAGCTCCCTTGTCTAATTTTCCAAATAATATCCTACCTTAAGAGCTAATGTGAGGATAACATAATTATTGTTGGTTAGACCAAGTGACTTGACTGCTGGTGCATTTTTAAACATTATGAACCATCCATGATTAGAAAAGCACTGTGGCTGCAGCTGTACTAAAGGATCTCAAGGCATAAAATGTGACTGAAGGACAAAGGCCAACTCCTGTATAACATGTTGTATAACTTTAACACCTCTGGCCTTGTGACCCAAAGACTCAGGCTGGTTGATCATTTTCTTTCAGCTCATCACAAGCAGTACATCTCTTTATATACTCAAGTTAAAAGAAAGAAGAAGAAGTGAATCAGAAGGACGTTAGATGAACTCATTGGCTGCCATTGACTGCTATAGACGTCAATTCGGCCACTGCTCTGAAAATGGCTGGCAGCCAATGACGTCGTTTAGAAAGACAAACCCACCATAGACATCATGTTGTTTGTAATAATCCTTACCCGTTGTGAATGGCAGCACGGGGGTCTCTGCTGTTCTTGATATTAATCGTGAGGATGGAAAAGCCCAAGAACCACATGCTCATTCCAAAGCAGACACGGTACAGAGCCTTGTAGCCCACAAACATTTCACAGTTGACGTCAGCGTGCAGGCCGGGGATAGAAGAGCCGGCACCTTCTTTACAGAAGCCTGGGATCTACAACAAATCAAATTTGCAAACTATAAACAACAAGATGAAGATTGTTTTAGCTTAAATTAAGAATTTTCTCATAGTGGTTCTTGTCACCATGAGAGCAGACATGCAAGTCCAGGAAGAAAATCAACATTTTTAGCTCAAGGAGACATGGGCACTGCTGGTCTACTACTGCCTTGTTTGGTCAGTTTGTGTTACTAAAGTCAATGAGAACAAATGATTTCAAACACAAACGTCACATTTAGTAACTGGTAGAAAGAAGCTGTGGGTCAACAACTCCTTCACGTTGGGATGTAAAATCACATATTTTCACTTTGGACTTTGATGTGATAGAGTAAGCAGTTTGCCTAAATTTAGTTTCAAGGCAGAAAAGGCTGTGGAAACAGTGGCAGACATATTCCCCATGTCATAGACTTAAGCATGCACTGATTTTATTTGGAAAGGTTTCAATTCTTTACAAGAGAAGGACAGTTGTGGTCTATTCCTCTCACTCACTGTTGTATTCATCATTTCTGCTACTTTTCCAGTGAAATGAACATGGAGAATGTGTCACTTGCATAATTTCTAAAAGTCCTCTTTTATTCACTAAATCTGTTTCCATTGCGCTTATTCGCATTAAACTTTTATGAATACACCTACTTTTTCACCTTTCATTTAACTTTCTATGTTCCCACTTAACAATGGAAAACCTAGCTATTGTGTCACTACCTTACACAACCACACTTCAAAAGACCTGAACTATCTCCCTAACTACTAAGATATAAAATAAATACTTCTCTGTGATGTTCTGTTTGCAATTCAATGAATTAAGAACTACAATTTGGATTCAGCTCTGACCTAAAAGCATGCGTTACATCTCATTACAGAATTAGAGAGCATACAGCTCTACATGATCCACTCATACTCTTTTTAGCTGCTCATCCACACCCGGCGACAGCATAATGCACGCCACAATGGTCCCAAGCAGCAGGATGGCGGCATAGATGATTCTGGTCACAGTGGAGTTTCTGCTGTTTGGACAGCAGCTGCACATCAGACATGTTGCACTGCTGCACAGACATGGCACCTAGGACAAAGAACAATTCACACATAACATAACAAATGTGTTGTGACACACAGGCACACACCACATGCTAGGGCTGAAATATTTTGATTATTTTGACAGGACTTGCGATATGATTCATGATATCAGAGGCATTCAAGGTCATTTTTACATCACTATTTTAAAAAACAAACAAACACACATTTAAAACGGTGACACTAGCACTCTTGCCTCTGTGGTAAATGTCTATTGTCGGGATAATCATGTATGGAGAAATCTGTAAATACTTTATGATGAATGACATCAAAATGCTGTCTGGCTAAGTGACATACGGTTCAAAAAGAAATAACTGAGTGGAGTCAAGAGACACATGCTCAGATTTTGTCAACAAGTTAATACCCAAGCCGGGCCAGACAAGGCCAGCTTAGTGCTACGACAGTCTAGGCCTTGGTAATGGATGTCATGGTAATGAGTGCCAGATAAGAGCACAAGACCACTCAGCTCATGCTTTGCCATGAAGCAAAGCCTGAATATTTGTTCATTAGCATAGAAAGTAAAAAGACTTGGTCTTCATTTTGCCTGAACATTGCTTATTTCTATTACTGACAGATGAAAACAGATGGAGCTGAAATATTTTTTATTATTATTATTTACGATCGCTGTTAAACAAATTTATTAGACCTATCATAAAAATGAGAAAACATGAATATTTTAGAAATCATTCAAAAGTTTTTGTTAAAACTAAAAATGTTATTTATTTGGCAAACAACAAACTGAATTCACAACTATACAACTATAATTTGTCTTAATCAAGAACTAATACTATTTTTATTGTAAAACAGTACATTTGAAAATTGATGGATAACAATAATTATTATATTTTAGCATTAAAAATATAATTTTGGTTAAAGAGCTTGTGTATTAACATTACAGAAACATAAACCCAACATATTTGCTGGTCACGCCTTGTAGGGATGTTTGTTTGTTTGTTTGTTTTTATTTTCAAAATGACTGTCTGTAAATGTGATACATGTAGGTCTGCAACAAATACATATTTGCATTACTGATTTATTGTCAATTATTTTCCTCAATTAATCAAGTAGTTGTTTAGTCCATAATAAAGTAAAATTAGTAAATAGACTAAGTTTGCATGATATTTATTTATTTTTCTCTCTTTTTACTTCCTCTCAAGCTGATTAATCAATGATCAAGTTGACTATCATTGAAGTAATCAATTAATGAATTGTTGCAGCCCTTTGACAAAAAAGTGATTCTTTCTCTATTCACAATTACTCGATTAATCAATCATTAATCAATAACTAAATTAATTGTGAACTATTTTGGTGGTTAGTTTGATTGTTGTTGTTTTTTAAAAGAACCGAAACGAGTTCTCTGATTTTCCAGTTCCTTAAATGTGAATATTTTCTGGTTTCTTTGCTACAACTTTTGGTCAGGTGTGTGGACAAAACAAGACTTTTGAGGACAACATCATTTCCACGTTGAGAAACACTGATCAACATTTTCTGGACCAAGAGGTGACTCGATAATGAAAACAATTAGTTAGTTAGTTAGTTGCAGCCCTAATACACATGCATTTTCTATCACAAATCATATCATATCTATTCTCATGCTGCATCAACCATGAAACTCAGGTACAGGCAGAGATCATTTTATATACAGTATGTATATGCACGTGTGTGTTTTGGCCTTTTTTTATCTCTGATAATATAGTGAATCGTGATCATTTTGGTGAGAAAAATTGTGACAGTAAATTGTAAATAATAGCTGAAAGTGTTTGTGGCTCTCCAGCAGACTAAGCCTCTTATCGTCTTGTGGTAACTGTTCTATCCTCTCCATCCTTCTAGTCATAATACAGTATATACACTTCTTTTGTAGTCCACTGCTTCCATCTGTGTCCACTATGTTGACGGAAAGTCTGGTTTGTCGTTGGCTCTGTACCGTTAATCCAATTAATCACGTGTAAGCAGATGACTGAGTGTGTAATGATTAACCCTTTGCTTTACTGTGTCTTCTTCACGTTTACCAGATACATCACTTGCATGTTAACAATAGTATTACAATAAGTGTGCTGGATTTTAAAGGCGCCTCAAAGTCAGTCACAGTTACAAAAGTGAAAGCACACGTTATTCAAAGTATACAGAGAGGACATTGTGTCAATGCAAAAGCTCTGCTACACGTGTGTGTGTGGAGAGAGATAATCTCATGTACGTGTCTCCGTGATCGATTTAAATCAAGGGTAGCTGCCTGTAACTGTTCACCCTTGTTTACCTGCCGCGCACTCGCTCTTTCTAAAGTCAAATTAAACATTCTGACGCACTTATATTATTTGCAAAATCACGTACTTACCCAACTCACGCAGGACAAGGCTCCCAGTACAGCTCCCATAACTGTCCGGTTCAACTACAACGATAAACTGTCAGTCAGTCAGTGGATACACACACACGTCTTCCTCCTCCTCCTCTGTGTCTCTCTCGCACACACACACACACACGGCTCGTGCGCGACAAGCTAAGTGACGTCATTACGACGCCAACCTGTTATTGCTGTAAACTCATAATAGGTGTCTCCTTCTTTTGTTGTTTCTTTTCTATTTCTTTATTTATGTAACATTTTCCAGTTATCCGTTACTGTATCTGTTGTTGAAGGCGTACCTTTCTGCTGTTCTGTATATCATATAAAGTTATCAATAAAGTTTGGGGTTTTTTGAAGAAAAAAAGGGTAGGTATCCACTTACCAATAACCGATATTATGTGGAGAAAACTTTTTTGGGGGAAGATTTAAAGAAGGACATTGATACTTCTCGTACCTTCTTTAACGGAGACCAGGTTTTCTGGTTTTGTGAACACACTCGTCACATGTGACGATGCATCATTTATTCTGGACTTTACCTATGATGACTATGTACTCAAAGGGTTATTTTATTTGACCGAGATTTTCTGAATAAATAAAGACCACCAGTTATTACAACGTCTTACCTCTCTAATCCGCCAGAGGGAGTAGTTGTCATATGCACTTGTTCATTTGTTTTACTTTATTTGTAACCCTAAGCTTATTAACTTATTATGAAACAGTTCTTGTATTACTTATTTATAGATTTTATTTATTGAAGTGTTTTAATAAAAAGAAGGGTATTATTATTGTTATTATTATTATTATTATTATTATCATTATTATTATTATTATTAATAATAATAATAATAATAATAATAACAATAATAATAATAATAATAATGATATTACTATCATTATTATTGTTGTTGTTATCATTATTATTAATAAATAGGCCCAATCAATTTCTAAACATTCTACTCTTTTTTCTTTTTTTTTCTCAAAACCATCTTGTACTATTTTTTCAAAATAAAATGCCTAATGAGGCTTCACATTGTGATGCGAGTTTTCTTTTTTGTTGTTTTGGCCTAATTTTCACTTTGAAGTGTTAAACAGTTTATTGTAGAGAAACAAGTTCAATCATGTCTTTATCTCACGTTCTGACCTTTGGTTTGGCGTTCTGGGTTCTGGACAGGGAGCAGCCTTTGCCTCCCAGAGACAGAAGCATAACATGGTATTTCACACAGAATGGCCCAAATGTGTGTGATTTATTTAGATACTATATATCTTGGAAATATATAGGAAGATTTTTCCCAGAAATTGAGCAACTTTTAGCGAGCAACCTAAGGGGATGTGGAACCTAAGATTAAAAAGATAAAAAAATTAACTTGGTGTAGTATGATGATTTATGTACGCTTACTCTATTATTGTCAATACAATTGTTGATGTGTGATTTATCACAGCAATGAAGCATTTTTTTAAATTTGAAAAGTAAAAACATTAACACAATACAGTGAAGACATCACCGTTCTCTCTGATTTCACCACTAGATGGAGACAAATATCATCTTGGTTTCTGTTCATCTTATAAATCCATATTTAATTTCGCTATTACTATGTATATTGAAAAAGGAAATCATGCATGTGCTAAATGTGTTAGAAGTGCAGATAATTCAGGGTCCAGGTGGATGACTGTGACTTTCCTCACATCATCATCAGATAGTTGAAACAGAAAAGAAAAGCTATGTGATGTGATGATATATTATAAACAAACAGAAGTCCCAGGTGGATGCTACAGAAGGATCACAGATTATAGGAACATATCACCCATCAACGTTGACATTTATCATTTTATGATTTTATGAAATGCATTTTGCAAACACTATAATACAAGTATGAACAGCTGGGCCACAGATGCAACAACACACAGGCACAATAAAGAAGCACCAAGTCTGTTTCCTCATCGGACAGCATTTCTTTCATCAACAACAATCACAACATACTGCTGTTACCTGATTTGGATGTATATACATATTTTTCACTTAAAAACAAACAAACATTGATTTCATACTTTTGTAAACCACTCACCCGCTGCATCAAAGTCCATAGAGACAATTATTCATTTTACATCATGGCACACAGTAGTTGTTAATCCACTGCTAAGTAAAACTAAGTAAGTTAACTTGTGTAATGTCATGACTCTGGCAAATCCTTTACTCATATTTACCGAAGTGATAAAAGCCAAACAAGGCAGTAGTACACTAGCAGTGTTCCCGGCTGCCAAACATGCAGCTTTTCTCAATGGACTTTGGTGAAGGAGACAGAGAGAGTGGTGAGAAAAGGCTGTCTAACCAAGATGGAGCTAATTATTATTTGCTTGTAAATAAAGTTTACTCACTCATCGTTGACTTCTTTATCCTCCACATGAGGGTCGCTGGTGCCAGTCGTAGCTGACATAGGTCAAAAGGCGGGTACACCCTGGACAGGTCGCCAGTCCATCACAGGACCACACATCGAGACAAACAACCATTCACTCTCACACTCAGAGAAACAAACCAGATAAAAATAACACTCACACACACAGGGGGAACATGCAAACTCCATATAGAAAGGCCCTTGTTCTGACCAGGTTGCGAACCCCGGTGTTCTTGCTGCAGATGCAAACAACGTATAATAAACAAGGTTATTATACATTATTAAAGTGACATAGATTAGATTTAAGTGGATGTATCAGGTGAGCCTTTTGTTTAGTGGCCTGTCTGTTTTTCCTTGGCAGCCATGTTTTCATTGACAGTGAGCCTCCGTATCTCAGTGATCATTGACTCGGTGTCACTATCTCAAAGAGTGAACTATCCCTTTAAGCAAGCCTACAGGTTGACTCAGAATTGTGCTCGCAAATAAAACTAAACGATAAAGCCATGGAGCCACACGTGTCACAGTTTACAATCCAGTGACTTCATGCAGGCCGCTGTCATGTGCTGCATCGCAAGTGACTTTGACTCTGCTTTTACTATTTCCTGTGATGGAAGAAGCTCTTCCTCGTACTGTGTGTGTCCTGTTGTGTCTCTAATCTTTTGGATTACCTGCTCTGCTCTCATATGTTGCACCTGTGTCTTGTTGCCTTCACCCTTTGTGTATATTGGTGTCTGGCTGGAGTTGAAAAACCTAAATATGTCTCCTTTCCTCACCTTTTTCTTATCGACAGCAATAGAAAACATCATGGCAATAACTTAGCAGCTAAACTCAGCAGTCATTGTAGAAACCCAATAATAAGACATTAGGTCATAGACAGTTGTTTCCTGTGCTCTCAACCTCCCTCATCTGCTTCGCTGTGTTATCGGGCAAATCATTGCACAATAGAAAGAACACACGGAAATGATACAGTGCAATTTCAGGTCATGCCGATCATTAATGTGGAGTTTTATAACTGGCACAGTAATTTCATTTCAAGCATTTGTGGGGTTAAGTTCAGACTTTGTCGTTGTCATTGTAGACACTACAGAACATTGGTGATTTCATTTTTCCTACAGCTAATCTACATTTAGGATCCAACGCAACTTTTACACTCGATATTATTTGTGGAAGAATTACACCATCACAGACATTAAAAAAAACAACATAAAAACCTAAACCAGTGATCCATGTTGGTAGCTCAGAGCTCACATTTCTATATGATGTGACCAACAGTATGAGAAATGATTTTATTTTGTTTATATATAAGCTTGCCTTTACAACAAAGAATATATGCCAAGTTGGTTGTGTACATTTGGCTCCCAGGTGAGCTGATGACCTGGGTTTATCACCTGAACTTCATTATTTTTTTTTAAAGGGTCATTATATGTGATACTAATACATAAATCTTACCTTAAGAACATGTTTAACACTTTAAATAACCTTTAGAAAGCCCTTTCTGATGGAAAACAGAAGTGTGTGACAATGTGTCAGTATATCTCATACAACCACACTTTAAAGTACCCGAAATAGCCTTTTGCATGCTTGTAGCACTCACTGCTTTTGGTTTTCTGGACTAAGCGTGGAAGGATACTTCACCTCCTATTGTTGTTTTAGTGCAAAACAAAAAATATAAATGTAAGATTATTTAAAGTTCAGAACACAGCAGTAGCTTTGATGTGTCTGTGTTTTCACAGACTGTTGTGTGGATTGTCTCCGTCTGTATCTGGCTGCGGCATTTCTTCCAAGTGCTTATACACATTAATCAAGCCACTTTGTGTTTTTACAACCAGGCTGTGTTTACAGAATCAAAAAGTGAGATGTTAATATTTATCTGTAGAGTCGTTTGTCCTGTATTCTGCTCAGACAACACAAAGGCACATAAGGCCCAGATGGATTAGGTGACTTGTACATGCACAGTATGTATGTACAGTATGCCCCCCTTTCACTTTGTGAGACTGACTTGAATGTTGAGAATATTCAGTGTTTCTGAATCAGAACGAAATGGATGACTGAGACCATGCAGTGAAACTACAGGGAAATCATTATTCAAACATATAGGACGATTGTGAAGTTCCTTTATTCTTGCCATATATGAGGCGTCATTCGTCCCACTCTGTATAGACAAAAACTGTGCACACAGTATTTTGATAAAGTAAGGAGTTCTGCATATTGTATTTGTGAGAAAACAAGTATACATGAATTCTGTCTTTCTGCTTGTCCAGCCAGAGACCACAGGGCTTTTGTTTATACTTCTATGGGCCACGAGAATGTTGGAAACAGAGAAAATATCCTTCCTTTGTTTTATTTTCCTGTTTAATCCTTGTCTAATTTGCAAGCAAGTGCCAGACTCATTATTCTTATGAAGCCTGGAAGTCACATGGTGATGGCTTGGGCAGAGCAAGTCTCAGATCTAATAAGGCATTTAGTCAAATCCTTACCGGGTACAGACCAGCTCGCAGCCCCTGCCTTCACTTCCTGCCTCATTCACTGGAAATGTGGACAGGATGATTTGTTTAATTAATGTTGCAGTTCTATTTCCAAGGAACTTTGGCAATAGAGGGCGTATACTTTGGTCTACATGGAACTGTTTTTCCACAACTCATGAGCTGATGCAGTATGGACTAGACTGATTAAGAGATAAGATTAACTAAAGAATTAGAACAAACCAGTGGCTGACACTGTTATAAATTAGGGCCTAGAGATGGAGAGAGGTAATGGTACACTATTGTGGTGTTGAGTGGCCATTGTTTGTATGCGGAACGGATAAGAAGAGTGCACGTTTTGTATTCTTGTGGATGAAATAAACTTGACTCTGACCCTTTTCCAACTCACACAGGGCCTCAGGATATTTTAAGTTTCTGAATATTCTCAACAGTGACCGAAAGCTTGACCGGGGTGTACCACATGTCAAGTTGTATGACTTGTACAGTATGTTAAAAGAAAACCTACTGCTGAAGGATTACAGGCAGTGTTGTAATGTAAGTACAAATATTTTCCGTATCTGTACTTTAATTTGTTATTTATATTTCTGGCAACTCCACTACATTTCCTCTAACTATCTTTGTTTCTTGTTACTACCAAATAAAGTTGCTAATGGTCTGCATTTATATTGCACTTTTCTAGTCTTGATGAGCTGCAGTACACTACAGTTTTGCCATTCAGCCATTCACACATCTTTCATACACATTCACACACTGCAACATGGGGTTGTCTTGCTCAAGGGACACACAAACTAGCAGAGCCAGGAATTGAACCCACATTTTATATCATAAAATTACTTTTTAGTACAGTAAATGTCATATACTTTTAAGACTTTCCCTTTCAGGTACTTAATACAAGACTGATTACAGGAGACCATAATATTCTTAAAATAAAAAGTACATGCAATGATGGGGGAAGAGACTGGAGTAAAAACTGATTTTACACAAACACACTTCTACAGACTCAGAAAGAGGTGTTGCTAAAGAACATAAGAATTATATAGCACATGCCCTTTTTTATTACCTCACATACTGTAGTCAAGCTGTTTCTGTGGCATGTCTGGGAAATACTTTGGACCTCAATTATACTTTATAGACTCTGTCATGTTGTCAACATAATTTTACCTTCAGTTTCTGTTTCTCAGTATTGACAGTATCGATAGTGTTATAACCATTTTTGGCATTTTATTATTATTTATTATTTTATATGTCAATAAAAAGGAAAGGCTAAAAAGTTATTTATTTTTTTCAAAATAAAGGTGCTGCAATCAATTCAATACCTTGCTCTTATTCTATGGGCATGGAAGCAGTTCCAGTAGACATTAGGCAAGAGGCAAATGCTGGTCAGGTCACAAGTCCATTACAGGTCTACCAAAAAAAAGAAAAAATGGAAAGTTTCTGACTGAATCAGAAAGTGAACAAAGAATGATTTTGTTGTGACGCAGGTTCTAAGCAGTGCAACATCTTCATCAAATAATACAATTTTAACTGAATGTGGACAGCTAACATTTTAATACAGACTTTAATCATTTCACAGCTCTCCCACCTTGTCTTGTCAGTGTCACATCAGTGTCTGTCAATGTTGTACGTGTCATAAATAATGGAAACAAACCATCGCCACACATATATATCAAATGCTTTACCTGAAACAGTGCCAAGCTACTGTATAGTGCAATATATGACAAAACATGATCACAACACACAAACAAGTTCCTCACAGTACACGGTTGCACATGAAGGTAATCACTGAAGTGTGAACCACACAGAACAACACAGAAAGTGCAGGATTATGAACAGAACCAGGTACAACACGTAATACTTGATCCACATAATCATATGAGCATCTGTGAGCAGCAGTTATACCTGTCTGTAATAATGTTCGGC
Source organism: Solea senegalensis (assembly GCF_019176455.1). NCBI lineage: Eukaryota > Metazoa > Chordata > Actinopteri > Pleuronectiformes > Soleidae > Solea > Solea senegalensis. Next base: position 14,650,399 of record NC_058024.1, on the reverse strand, counting down.
AGGTTCATGAAATGGAATACACTTTCGTCTGCTCTCAGTTCTGCATCTTAAAGGAATAGTTTGAAGTGTCATTGTATGAGCGCTGACTGTCCGGTGTGCTCTAAGATACCTCTTACGGACAAGAACGCTGTCAACAGAGACGCAAGGAAAAACTGATTTTAGGTACTTGACAAAAGACTAATAAAATCTTGTCCCACTGCCAAAACAGAACAGTCATTCTCCTACACCAAAGTCCATTGAGAAAATGTGTGTCAGCCTGCCAGGGATATGGGATAGAGAGATAGAGAGTTGTTTTGATTACACATTTGAAATGAATGAAAAAGGCAGCAGTGGATCAACTTCTCCTGTGTGGGGTGATGCAAAATTGCAGACATTCTCTGTGGACTTTGGTGTGGGGAATTAAGCGTTTACAAACATAAGGCTGTCTAACATATGTGAACATATTCTTGTGATATCATAGATTTATAAGATCAACCTTTTGTTAAGTGGCTAAAATCTGTTTTGTCTCATGTCGCTGCGAGCTGTCAATGTTTTCAGTGAGAGTAAGTTTCTTCAACTGGGTCTCGGCACAGAGGGTGCACTTATTTCATACAGGCAAAAACTGTTTTGCTTTAAGGTACAATATAAGTAGTTGTAGTAGTAGTATGTGTTTAAGCACCCATAATACACACACTCAGCACTTGTGGCTTGTTTTCAATCTTGTGTAACTGCATTTCACTTGTTCACACGGAAACACCCATTCTGGTGAAATGTGTCAGTGCATGTGAACGTCAGTCTCTTCTGACCTTCCTCAAGACCATGTGACCAGCAGAAGGGCAGATTATACATACTGCCCCTAAACGCATCACACTGAGACCGATAAATAATAAAAATGTCTTCTGCTTTTTCATCTTAATGTTAACATAGTGGGACAAGTCATTCCATACATTGTTGTACTAAATGCTTATTTGTTCTTTTGAGGTTGTTGTATCATTCAATAAACGTTAAAATAAACAAAGAACAACTTTGACAGCTCAATTGTTTTGTTTTGTTTTTTTCCTTGATACATGTGCTCCAAAACTTTCACTTCTGCGCTCCTACAAATGTGAACATTACGGTGGCTCATGGTCCAGTGACTCATGTCCATGCAGGTTCGGGTCCGCCTCCATCGGTTTGCGGTAAAAATCCACACCTTTCATGCAGCCCCGAGGAAGCTGGACTCGCGCACCGAAGTCATGGAGCTTCTTAAGAAATTCATCATTTCCAACTATATAAATGAGCGGATTTAGCGCGCTGTTCAGACACGCCAGGCATCTGCCAACCTGGTGCGCAATGTATATGTCACGGAACGTGGCGTGGCAGAATCCAGCCTGTTTCAAAATTCTGGTTTTTAAATTAAGATTTCGTAGCACGTGGTAGGGGATGAAGCAGACGGAAAAGAGTATGATCAGAATCACGACGAGCCTCAAACACCGCTGCTTCAGCACAGGGTTGACGGTGGCTTTCTTGCTCAGAACCACAACGACATGACCATAACAGACCAGAATGATGAGCAGCGGGATGACGAACCCTGTGACGGTCCAGCCGATGCTGTACGGCATGTAGCTCCTGATCCGGTCATTCGAGGTAGTATCGTAACACGCGTGGGGTGATGTGAAGTTATTCTTCTCAAAAAACATGTCTGGGAGGATCTGGATGATTACCAAAATCCAGACCAAGACGCTTATGGCCAAGGAGTGTCGGCTAGTGATTTTTCCCATCACTCTCATTGGATGCACGATTCCCAGGTACCTGTAAATGCTAATACAGGTGAGGAAGCCAATGCTGCCGTAAAGGTTGAGGTTGAAGCAGAAGCGCGTCACCTTGCAGAACGTGGGACCGAACCGCCACTGGCTGTTGTTCGCGTAATAGTGCACGAGAAATGGCAGGGTGAAGAGATAGAGCAGGTCCGCCATCCCCAGGTTCCACATGAAAATGTTAATGTTCGCGATGTTGTTCCAGCTGTTGCACACGCTCTTCAGCCCCCAGATGTTGGACACTGTCCCGACAACGAACACAGTGACGAAGACGGGCGGCAGAAAGCTGTGCGTAAAGTTCAGGTTTATGGCCCCGCAGGCTCCGTGCGTAATGTTTCCAGACATCTCCCGCAGGTCTAAATCTCTGCCATTCTAATGTAACTCAAACACGAAAAGAAAACGGCAGCCAATGGTAGACTCGTACCCACCAAACATCTGCAGGACGTGTGCGTCTTGCAAACAAATGAAGTGAACATGACACCAAGAAAATGCCCGCCCACTTTTCAGGCAACACATCATTCTGTAAAACGATTTACATCTGCCTCATCAGCCTGACAGAAGATTAACTGCTGCACACATTCAGAACAAATGATTAAAATACATCACATGCTATTTGATTTGTATGTATACCTTGTATTTAAACTCAACTGTAACTGTTGCATTTGGCTCTAGATGTGAACACACACACACAAATGACTTCATAATAACATTTAACAGTGCACCACATATAGACATACCAAGATTTTTGATCCTGTGCTCTGTTCAATCCTACTCAGGTTTGCACTAAGATCTTGAATGGCTTCCAACTGGCATGGCAGTTCTTCCATCATCCAAACAGCAAGAACACACAGAGGCATGGAACAGACACAGCTGAAAAACAAGAGGCTGCTGGTTTTAGTGGGGGGAAAAATAAGTCACTTCTTTATGCAAAATAATTCTGTCTGTATGAAAAATAATTCTCTCTACGCAGAAAGAAACTGCAGCATTACGAATGTGGAATGTACAAATTGAAACCAAAAAATACAAATGATGCATCGCTCAGACAGTTGAAACGTAAACAAACAATTCCACCGATTTACTTTTTGTGGAGAGCAGTATTTATAGGACATGGCCCGTTTCACGAGGCCCTACAATGTGTTTTTACTGCCTGCAGTTTCATTTACTTATAAGCATTGACTGCTGTTGTATTTGCTCTAATGCAATTGTATAATCTGTGGAAAGAATATCAATTCCATTTTTTTTTGTCAGCACTACAAGTTGTAGACAAATAAACTGGTTGCTTTACTGTAGTGTGTGGTGTTAGTTCAACTCCAACCTTAACTCAGGTGAAGTCGATAAGGACAGTTTCTTGCACTACACAAGTTCTGTATATCGATGCCCATGATCAAAATAGTAATAATACTAATAAAAAACACTTTGCGGGACTTTAGGGGCTATAATGTACTAATATATTGTCACCTTTAGTTATTGCAAATCATTCATCTGCTGATCGGGAAATGTGACGATTTTCAGTCCAATTTTTAATCTCTACCAAACCTGTGGTTATCAGGGTAGCCACATATATGTAACTGTGGGTTTTTAATGTTTCGAAAGGTGGTTCACTTCCCATCTGCACCAGGGTAACTTACACTAAATATCTCACACGTCTAAACAATGGCATATTTCTGCAGGAAACTAGCAGGGATAATGTGAAAATATTGAAAAGCAGCAGATGTCATTGCACGTTATAACAAACAAGAGAATTCACAGCTCCATTTTTCCAAATGTGTCGGGGAACTATGGTGACCTCTGAATATCACAATGGATGTAAACACTCACAACTCTTTCCACCTTGCCACTCTCTGCCATTTCCTCCTTCTTTGTGGGTTATACATCCGGCCTAAATAAACAGTACAGTTTCAGGGATTATACACTGCATGTTTGACCAATAAAACGGTTACGCACTGGACCTTTAAAACAGAGCTTCTAGCAAACAGACTAAATAAAAACGTCACAACTATTATATATTAGTGCAGCTCAGAACAACATGAGGAGGAATAAAAACTAAAAAAAGCTCTGATGTTTTTTTTATTAGAAAAGGGTTGCACATATCGATCAGTATCAGGATTATAAATGAACATTTCGGTCAAGCTGAGCTCATCACACATTCACTACCTCTGTCTGACTTGACTTTGTCAGCTGTATCACATGTTTACAATGGTTTGTTTATCATCAGACAAAAAGACAAAGATACTTGAATAAAAATATTAAACTTATAAAAGATTGTTCCTACTGCCCTTTCTCTCCCAGTAATGTGTAATAATCAATCATTGCTTGCACTTCACTTTGTCACATGTTACTCTCACTGAAGGGGTCATTAATGTATTGTTTGAAGTTTTTCCATTGTGTTGTAGTTGCAGTATTAACAGGAAGTGTAATCAGAGCATGAGTTTACCGCCCCTTTAAATCACACCGGATTATTTGGAGTTTCCATTTGTTTGTATTTTTAAATAAAACCTGGATTAAATCATGTTGATAATCAAGGTTTTGAAGTGCATCTTAAACAATCTCCACCAGCACCAGGCTGAGTAAAAGCAGGTCAAGATATTTATGACACTCACTGTTTACCCACAGTCTGTGATTGGTACCAACAGTTTTTTTTAATCTATATAGCCATCAATAAACAAAAGTGGAGGGAAAAAAAAATGCACCATCTGTAGCCCTAAACATGACTAATTATTATCACTGGTGTTTTGTGGTCAGAGCTTTGATGAGAGAACAGAGAGATGTATGGGGGTGGGAAGATTTCTAGAATTTCACTACAATGTCAATGTGACGCGGTCGGAACAAGGGCCTTTCTGCATGGAGTTTGCATGTTCTTCCTGTGTGTGTGGGCTTTCCTCCCACAGTCCAAAAACATGCATATTTGGGGATCAGGCAAATTGGGAACTCTAAATTGACCATAGGTGGGAGAGTAGATTGTTTGTCTCTGTGTGGCCCTGTGATGGACTGGCGAACTGCCCAGTGTGTACCCTGCCATTTGCTCTACGTCAGCTGGGATTGACATTAGTGCCCCCCGCGACCCTCATGTGGAGGATAAAGCAGTTTAATGTGAAGAGGGCTTTAACAAATGACATAAAGCAGCAATTATGGACTTACCCAGCCAGCATGGCAATGCGGGTTATATTTGGGTTGACAATATGGGTCCCAAGTGGGTTTGTCCATGGTTTCCTTGGTGGCCCCACTTGTGTTGAACACAACTGCTATGGGGCCCACATGGACATGAGGTTTAAAACACATCGAATGCCCTCAAAGTGATGTTAAAACCCACTACTGTGGTTGCAACGTTCTGTCTCGACCATGGTCTCAAACTGGGGTGGAGTTGTCACATGCAGCCACACTGACCTCTTCACCTCCAGGGTAAGAATTTCACCTCAAATACGTGTGAAATGCATCACTATTGTGACATAATCAGAAAACAAATGGAATCTGGGAGAAAATATTTCGCCTTATGAAACACAATTCAAGAATGCAGTTCAGATGTGTGGGAGGAACCGGGCTGTTTTGTAAGTAAATGCACAGTATGTACTTTTGTCTAGATGTTTCTCAATCAGAACAGAACTGTTGTCGTGTTTGGTTTCTATGTGCATTTGCACTTTATGGGGAGAGCTTTAGCGGCAGAATTCACACCAGACGGCCATCCACCAGTGACAAATACACACAATTAAACACAAAAAACCAAAGACAACACACTGGCTTACTGGTAGTAGCAAACATTTCTTTTCGTCACTCTGATGTTTCATACGGGTTTGACCCAGAAGTTGAAGCAGAAACAATATTTATTTTTATTTCTATGCATGTAAAGCAGTGTTGGAATAGTTTATTAATTATTTTTGCATATTATATATGTAAGACCCTGCCTCCTGTACATGTCCCCAGTATCTGGGAAACATTAAGTTTATAACCAGTTTTGTCTTCAGTGTTAGGATCAGTGAATCCAGACAACAAATGTACTGGGTATGTTTAATATGTTTTGTTTCGTATTTGAGTTCCTGGGTGATAAATGTTGATAAAGGTGTCATCAGCTCATCACTTACCCTGTCTGTCTGCTGTTTGGTGCAGGGTAGATAATGATCAACGGGACTGTCGAACTGGAAGGAAACACAGTTGACTCATTTTCTGTTAATTTTGCAGGCGGGTAGGGGATTCCTTATTTAAATATAAATCTGGTTTTGTGGAAAGAGCTGAAATAGTGAATATAGAAATATAATGAATTAGGAAAATGGAAATAATCGTGGATATTGATTTCTGCATACATCGCAGTTTGTTCTTTCAACCCTGAGTGCATATTAAGATTGACATCAATTATTGTGCAATTGTAAACTTTCACTTCCTGATTGTAGAATTTCTATCATTTTGAAACACTGCCTCAACTTCCTTCTTGCCCAGATTATTACGTCTGTGTGCTTAGAACATTTTCATTCTCTAGTATTTTTCACAGACGGGACCCGCCTGTCTGTCTGTCTGTCTGTCTGTCTCATAACTGGATGCACCTCACATCCAGGGAAAGACACCGCGGACAGCTGTGGCCGGGAAATGGTTGCAGTTGACGATACTGCAGGAGCAGGACTCGATCAGCATCACCTGATGCTGGGTCAGTCTGCCTTGGGGGCAGCGGAAGACCATCCACACTGTCCTTGTGTGGGAGGGGCTGCAGCAGCCTCGCTCTGGACAGGTGAGAGCACAGAACCTGAGGCGGTAGGCTCTGGTGCTCCAGCAGCCCTGGTGTTCAAGATGGATGGACACAGGAGAGGTGTAGCTGCCCTTGCACACCCGCAACCCCTGAAATGCACAGGCAACAACACTATAGCGGTTATGCAATTACTGCTGATGGCAGAATTGCTAAGACACTGTATATAAATATAAAAACGGATTGTTGACATTTTTCACAAGCCAATTTGAATACTCTCCTGAGTTCAGAATGTCCTGAACATGGTGTACAGTATGTGTCGTTATTACAAGTCTGGGTAGAACACAACAGAACACACAGGTGGTAATAAGCTACGCACAGCGTGTAGGAGATGATGGCAAGAAGTAGTTTTAAGTTTGAGTATTTTCAATACTTTTAGGCTGAAGAGGCTTCAAACAAAGACTGAACGAGGCTTCAAATAAGGAGAAATAATCAGACCAGGTTAATATTGGCATCTAAGAGTAGGCCTGATTTGTTTTGGTTTGACATGTGTGCTCATATTTAAAATAAACTTTTAGGAAGAATTTCCAGTAATTTTATAGACAGTAGTTCATGCAGTTATTGACATAATTATTCATTTTCCCATGTCGCCTATTGGAGGACATGTTTTTCGTAAAGCCAAAATGGAGCACAATACATTTGCACAATAAAGTATACACACATTGAACCAGAGTTATATGCACTGACCGGTTCCAGCCTGTGGATCCCTGGAAGCAGCACTTGGCATGGCCTGACCTGGCACAGTCTGGTCTCAGCCTGCAGGAAACAGGCAGGGTTCCTGGTTGTGGTGCGAGTGGAGACACCTGGGCCGCAGCTGTGAGAGCAGGGGCTCCAGTCTGAGGTCCACTCAATGCAGTTGGAGACCGGGCCAAACAATGGACCAGCCAGCCCTCCCCTGTGGTCCTGGCGTGCCTGCTCTGCTAGAAAAAGACACAGCAGAGAGGGAAATATTTGCTGTGTGCATTAACCTGAAAGCTGTTTGAAGTAGAGACCTTTGATGAGAGCACATGGGTCAAAGAATTCATTACATGTGCAGCCAGAAAACTGCTTCTCATATGATGTTAGTGTTCTAAGAATAGTGTCCGCAGATGTCTCTCACAGATGTGTGATCTTCCATGACACTGAAATCTGTTTACTTCCCCAACCCATTCTGGCAGCTGGCTGTGGCTCTGCACTGACCTCAGACCTGAAAAACTACACAAATGTGTCTGTGCTTTTGTTCAAATCGTAGCCCTGTTGACATGGAAAGGCTTCTGCTGTCTCCAGAGTGGCTACATTTACGTTCTCTTTGTTGCAGGTAATATTCTGATTAACTATCCACAGACTAATATGGTGATTTTGATATCGGAGTCTTTATTTGGTCTTTTGTCTTTTTAAGGTCCAGAGTGAAATAATTTGTGTAGATTGTAACAAACAGAGGACTCCTCTGCTGAAGGGTGGCCTTCAGATACCAAAAAGGACGACATTTTTCTTCCTTTGCGAAGTGTAAATGCCCTTGTCTAAAATAAATATAAACGAGTTATTGTGAGGCTATGAAAACCAAACAATTTTTTATTTTTAAGCAATTCTATTAGTACTTAGTGATTAAAGTATGTTGGGACTTTTTCATTTTACAATTTTGAGTATACAAGTACCTTTATTTGCATACCAGCACTTATCACAAGACGCCAGTACTCTGTCTTTCCAATTACTATGGCCCAGATAGTGATTATTTTTATTAGAATAATATTTACTGGATGTCTTTAAAAAAGTTCAAGTGTTTAGTTACAGCCACTTCCTGTCACATTTGTGTCCTGGAGGACAGCATAAAAACAGGACACTAAAGTGTGCCTGAGGTGTAAACCATTGTTGGAAATATTGATAATCTAAATATACAAGTTGGCAAAATGTGAAATAGGCCCAGTGTTTAGTTAATTTACAATGTACTAAACATTCTGGTATCTTATTTTGTATTTAATGATTCACAGACATGCCTCATATGGATAAGGGGAAGAATGGCACTTATTATTTCCCACTTTCCACAGTGGTAGTGTTATAAACCCCCTTAAATGTTACACACTGTACTTCATTACCTCCTGAGGGGTTTGGGGAAATACTGTTGTCCAGACCATCACACTGCCACTCTTTGCAGCAGCGCCCTGGCAGTCGCACCAGCTGAGGGTTGGGGCAGTTATCCACAGGTTTGTGCAGCTCATCGCTGCACAGAGGAACACAGGTAACCCCTCCTCCCAGGCAGCGGCAGAGCTGAGCGCAGGACGGCTGAAACACGTGGCCCTCCTCCAGCCTCCTGCCGTTTATCTCACAACCAAGTTCATTTCGACCTGATCATACCAAAGAAAGAATACGGGTGTATGTTATGAAAACGATTCCTACATCAAAATTCCTACATCATTGCTCAAATATGTGGGGAGTATGTGAAACAGGATATCCAGTTTTTAGTAGTCGGGAAATTAGTCATTTATACTAATCAGTTAACGGAAAACGAAGGTGTCTGCACAGGCTTTTCAGAGACAACATTTGTGCCCATATTCCCTTAACCCATGGTTCTCAAATTGTGGTTAGTGTACCACCAGGGTTTTACGCAAGCTTCCTCTGCTGGTACTTAGAGGAAAATCAGAAATACTGTCCTATACAAATACAAAAAAAAATTAAAATGAAACAAAATAAATTCCCGTGAAAAGTCTGCAGCTGACTCTGCTCGACCTATTTACACCACTGTATTTGAATGTTGGCGATAATGGTGTTACTTTGAGAGCTCAATATTTTCCCAGGTGGTACTTGATATAAAAAAGTCCAATAAATCATAATTCTATTTCTGTGCCTTTAAGTAGATTATAAGCATCCGTCTACTACACCCAGCTTTGGTGCACAACTAGAACATCTTGCTGGAAATTTTGCAAGACAAACATAAGATTGAATATCACAAGTTGGGCAAAATAAAGATATTTTATGAATCTGTATCAGTAAGTTTATTTTAATCCAACTTAAAACTAGTACTATCTTGACACAAAGTGAATCAGCTCAGGTTCTTATTTCTGTTCCTGACATCATTAATCCTCGTTGTTTTCCCTCGTTAGTCCAAAATGTAAAGCTTATTTAAAATGTCTTCAGCAACACCACTAATATAAATTACAACCAATGTGGGACGCAAATCACCTCACCTCTGATGACTTTGAGAACTAATGCTCCTTCAAGCCTGCAAGCTGAAGAATTTCTATTGACCGAATCAAAAACCTCTGAAAGTACCGTTTTGCGTTTGACTGACTTGTTTTTGCCAATTCTTTGTTGTAACTGTAGACAAAACAAAGATAAAGACATGACCTTGACTTGTGAAACCTATTTTATCTTCTGCCAGAAGGTCTGCTCCTCCTATGGTTCAGTGCAGCCTAATGAGTGACTGAACCCTATCAAATACAGTATAATAAGATTTTGGCACTGGGTTTACAGTAATATACTCGATTCATATCATATTTTAAATAACAAACAGGTTCTTTGATGTTCACAATTTTAGTAGTTTGAACTTTCAAAAGTCTGGACATGAGATTGTGGTTTATGCAACATTTCCCTGGCATTCTAGTACATTTCTATTTGCAGTAGTTGCCTCTACTTCACTATGACAAGTGCTGTGAGATACTGCAACTGTAACAAGACAAAGACCATAGTTGTGCATCCTTTTTTAACATCACCAAATAGAAATTTAATCCAGATGGTTTCAAAGTATAAAAGTCAGGATTTATTTTTAATTGTACACTACCTGATTTTAATTTGTAACTTGGCAACCAGTTAAAGAACACATTTCATATTTTCTTTTTTTGACTTTTAGGAAAAATTGATTCTTGTAAGTTTGACCAAAATGTATTCCATTCAAAATCAATTCACAACAGTGGTCATTGCTAATTAAATGACTATGCGGGTTTATGAAAGGAGACCAGGATATGTTTGACAGAGGTTACTCCTCAGCTCAATGATTTGTATTAAAATCAGTATTTCAGATATTTTGCAGCTTGAATCCAGACTGTGTTTCAGTTTGTGTGTATTCTGTTCGCACCGACACACTGTCCTGCTCCTCCGGGGAAGCTGGCGCTGTAGTCACACTGAAGCCCCTGGTGTGTGTCACAGGGCAGCCGCTCAGTGCAGGCCTCGCCATCCTGCCTGGCACACACCTGGCAGCACCTGCAGCTGTCTAGCATCAGAGGAACACCAGCAGGACACTGTGGCACTTGGGACGGACACTGACATGGCCCTGTGCACAACTGGCCGCGCACCTAAAGTGAGAGGAACATAAGAACAGCCGCTGTTTATACTGTTAATCTGTACACTGGTCCACATTTAGGCATACAGTGTGGTTGTATGGGGTACTGACACATGGTCAGTACTGACTGTATTGTGCATGAACCCTGCGCCTTGACTAGCACGAGACAGGCAGGCACACTCTTGGTGAAAGCACAGCGGTCAGCAGGCACACCTTTAGAAAAAGGTCCAACAGATTTTAGCTGCTTTAAAAAAATTCACTCCGTGGCGAGGCGAGTAGAGCCGGTGGAAACGCACCATAAGTGGCTAAACTCGCAGTTTCCTTGCATCCTCACCAGCAGCTGTGTCAGTTAATGAGGTGTTTAAACAGCAGTTGACATCTGATGCATTGTACCTCATACACTAGAAAATCACCAAAACAGACCAAAAAAAACCTCTTCAACAAGTCTACGAAACAATTTCAGTACAAATTGAAAGAAAAATAATAGAATTGTACAACAAAGAAAAATGCAGGAAAACACACCACCCAAAACAAAGTTTAAAAAAACACATCATTGATTTACTCAGGATGATATAATGACATAGTTAAATAGACTAAGTCTAGAATAGGACAGTAACCCATAATAACAGCCCAGACAGTGAGGAATGTCAGCTGTTACTCCAAAGTTAAGATAAAGGTGAGAGGAGAAAAAGGTGTATTTTTCAGGGGTGGAGCAGCAATGAACTAATTTCTTCTCCAGTGAATCCTGCCCACACTGAAGACATTGTTCCTTCCCAGACATGATGTCAGACATTGTTTTTTGTCACAAACGTTTCCACTCACCTCAACATGTGATCTAAACTATTTGCCGGGTCAGACGCTCCTCGGCCTTGGCACGATATGGGTCATTTTAAAGCTACAGTACGCAGGATGGCTGGAGGAACAGTTGAACCCTCATGCGCAGGTTGACCCCGTTCAGACCTGATTTTAAATATCTGTCTGCAGCATGAGTATAGTCCATCCTCGAGACGTCCTCCTTTGCTGATTTCTTCTGACCTGCAGCAGTTTCACTAATATAGTATAGTATTAATGGACAGCTTAAACATAGGGTTATTCCTAACCTTAACCATAACCAGTTAATGTCTAACCAAAACCGTAATCTAAACACAATTTAAATCTTAGTTCTAAACTTAACAAGTTCCTCAGAAATTAGGTTCTGCCCTCATAAGGACCAGGTTTTTGTCTTCATGAGGGGAAAGGTACTTAAGGGGGAAACAAATACAGTTATATAAACAGTATTTATATATATAAGATTCATTTTGTCAGGTCTTACCTGGGTGATAATGCACAACAGCAAAGAACAAATCAGCTGCATTTCTCCTCGACTGATCTTCATCGCCTCTGTCTTCTAGGCTCCTTTTTGTATCAACATACACTCCTTCCTCTTCTATGGAGAAGTTGTATTTCTTAAAGTAGTCGACTTCCATTCATTTATATAGTCGGGCTCCTGATGTCACAGGCAGTGGACTGCAAAGTAAATAGTTACAGTAGAAGGATGAAAGCGCCAAAGCCAAACTCCACATTCCTGTAGAGAAAATGTTCCACCACTGCTGCTGAAATATGTGCATTTCGCCAAAAATGTGTGGAAAAAAGAAGTTCAAACTGATGAAGGTGAATTTGTAAACCTGATGGACAGTTTATATACATACATGTGTATATATATATACATATATGTATGTATGTATATATATATACATATACATATATATATGTATATACATATACATATATATATATATATATACACATACATATATGTATATACATATATATACATATACATGTATGTATATATATATACATACATACATATATGTATATATATATACATACATACATATATGTATAAATATATACATACATACATATATGTATATATATATACATACATACATATATGTATATATATATACATACATACATACACATATATATATATATATATATAAAACGTCTCGGTGCTCCAGCAACTCCAGCTGCTGGAGCAATCTGAATTCAGTGGAATTCAGATTGCAGCAGATATTTATCGACATGAAACAATCGGACAAACACAGGTTGTACCTGGAACATTAATTATTGCATAAATGTTTCCCATATTTTTGGATGTGTTCCAAAAGAGGGATTGATAAATCCTTTGCTATGAGCACAATAGCATGGCTAAAACAACAAATCTAATGGTGGTTTGACTTTTTAAAACCTCTAGATAAACAAGCATCTTAAAAAGAAATCAAACAGCTTCCACTGGGTATATGAGGCATCCAAAAACCAGGGCTGGTCTTTCTACTGAGTGTGTCCTTTCATGTCCTGAAACACAGTAGGTTAATGTAAAGTTGCACTCAGCACTCTAAGAGCCATAGATTGCAGCACCAGCTGTTTGACAGTTTGATAAAAATAGAGTAAAATTGTCATCAGGTACATACAGTTGAATGTTAATGTTTTTGCATGGATGTGAATTCATGTGTCAGGGTTGCAGATCAAACATCAAAGCAATGGAACTACAGGTATGGCTGTAAAGGGCCCGGGGCAGCTCATGTTGAAAGGTTTCTGCTGCCCCCAACTGGCTAAAATATTATTATAATTTCTCAGAATAATAATCTCTTTTACATCACAGTCACTCATATTTCAGATTTAATTGAGGTCCACTAGAGCATCTGCTGGACTAATAGTTTTCACAGTATGTGTAGGTATGTGTGCACTTCATAGTATCACCTTAGATGTTTTTGAAACCACAGAGGATACAAATAATAATAATAATAATGTCCAATTAAATCACGTCGTTTACATGGATCATTGACTGATGAAAATCACACAATGTAATGCAATTTGACTTGAACTTTACAAACAGATGTGACTAATAAAATCAAAATATACCTGTGCATTCCCTAAATTCTAAGAAACAGATATGAATCTACTATTCTGGAAATTCAAAATTACGTGATGTTATATAGATATTAGACCACATGGTGGTAGCGTTGACAGTGTTTTTGGCCATCTTCGATAACACAAACTTCCAGGAACATAATAAGGAAGCTCTGCCACACTGTAATGTCAAGGTAGAGTTTAAGAAAAAAGCCACGCCTGACCCATTTAAAGGAAAAGGAGTGACTGAATCAGTTAAGTTCCTGGATCATTTCTCAGAGGATCTGTGAAGTATATTGTTGGCGGGTTAGGAGGTAGAGTGTCGTCCTCTTACCAGAATGTTTGTGGTTTAATCAGAATGATCAGAATGTCCTTGGGAAAGACACTGGAGTGTGGGTTTTTGTTGAACATTGCCACTAGATCATGACAGTAGTAGAGCATGGTTATAGACAATGATTCATAGATTCATACATTTTTCATTTATAATTTAGTTAGTCATTTATGCACACACACCAATTTGTGATAGTAACTTTGACGTCTGCATTTATAATGCAGTTATGTCACAGAACATATATTTGTTTGGGTATTGGTATTTAAATGTATAATGGACTAAATGTTTAAATACTAATTAATACATTATTTATTATTAAACTTTACAAGTTTAAGACCCCTGTCTAATTCTCTTTGAAATGACTTGATAACTATTCCGGGCTTTTTGCAAATCAACTGTTCTTACCAATCATTTTCCAGCAGTCATGGATCAAATCCCATCAGATCCTGCTTTTGAATAACAAACTCATAATATTCAAGCAGTTTTAAGAAAAGCAGTTCTCACTAACACCTCTATACAGTCCACTGAAGTGAATGGATCAACCCTAAACCCCAATGGCTTTGGCTGATAACAGTCACATTGTTCTTACAATGAGAATAATTAAGCAATCAAGACACACATACATTGCAATGATATATGTATAATCGCTTAACATATTGTGTCACTACATATGATCTTCTTTAACTGAAAATGACCAATATGATAAAAAAAAGGATGCATTACATAGTCCTTGCTACTGTATGCGTGGAATAGATTTTCTTATCACTGATCCATTGATCACTGTGTTCAGTGTGGAGCAGTTTTTGGGAAAGCGGTTGTGTGTCAGATTTGTATTCATTTTCAAAAACACAAAAATCATTTTTGTTCTTTTTGATGGCATCCGATACACAACATTCATTTCAAAACCTTAAAGTGATGACACATGTAGGTGTGTGTGCTCAGTGAAAACATAGAACAAAATAAATTGATCAACTTCACAAAAGGCTAATCCATACCATCTCACATCTACACTATCTTAAGTAAACCAATCAATCTACTGAACCGAAGTCCACAGAGAAAAATCTGAAATTTTACACCACATTTCACAGGAGTTGTTGATCCACTGCTACCTCAATAAGTAAGCTCAAATGTGTTATTCTGTAACTTTGACATTTGAACCAATTTGCTTAGATTTGCATCAGTAGGACATGCTTACCAAACAGCAGTAGACAAGCAGCTCTCACATGCCCCCAACTGAAAACACGGACTTCCTGTTTGGACGTTGGTGCAGGGAAGAGCAGTATGCAAATTGGCCATCGTTATTTAGTCGTAAACTGTCCATAGGTGAAATAGAATTAAAGCGGATCATGTCAGTCATGTTTTCTAGGAGCAAGGCCTTCAGGTTCTACCTTTTACAATCATACTTTAAAGAGCTTTCGTGAAAAAAGGCCTGGAGAGAATCTTTTTAAATTTGACTTAATTGGTGTCACAGATAACGCTGGCTGTTACCAAGCAGAGGTATGACAAAGAAACAGGATGATGACCTTATCCTAAAAATCCTTGTACTACAGCTGTATTAATGTAGTTTGAACAACGTGAGAGACCATGGACATGGCTCTACCTCTTTCAGAAGAGACAGCAGTAAATGTATTAAAACATGCCAATAAACAAACTATACTTAGTTGAAATTCAGTTGATCCTGTATGGCCACATCCTGTGGGCATGAGGCTGAAAGACACACACACACACACAGTAAATTCTTTAACACAGACTGGACCGAGATTCATCCAATGCCTCCTACTAAACACAAACATGACCAAGTCCCACAGCTGAGGTGATTACAACCTTTATTCAAACAGACCTCAGATACAGTCAGAAATAAAAACATGTTTACATTCAAGCAAACGGCTTTGCTTATGTGTCGAACCAAGGATTGCGGATTCTGTCATTATCCACCAAGACAAAACACAAGATGTGAGTGTCTAGTGCCAGTCACTGTGAGAAGCTGATGACTAAAACAAAGTGAGCCAGACCTGCATTGTTTCACAGTGTAACCAGAGAGGCAGTGTTGCATAGATGAGTGCTGCCTGTGAAAACCAGTGTTTAACAGTGTGTCAAAGACAGTGCTGCTGTACAGACCAACAAGAACATTACCCCAACAACAAAGGGAAGCATCCAGAGCCAGTTACATGGACATTTTAAATATATTCCTCTTAACTAAAGGAAAAAATTTAATTCCTCAGAAATCTGAATACATTTATGAACACATCACCATACACTAAACTCCAGTTTCTACCCAGCATACATGTTCATTCATTCTCGAAACAAAGGAGGTGATTTGAGGGGCCTTATTCACAGAGGTTCATTCAAGCTTTTAACCAAAGAACATCATAGCCGTGCTGAGCATGACGCATGTAAACATGTTTATACGTGTAAACCCATCTTCTCACAATGAAGCAGTAACACAGTCAATTGGCTGTGGTGCCTATACAATACTTAAGAAACACATCATCACCAAAAGGAAAACTGGGCACACCTGACACATACTGTGACAACATGAGGTTTAAGCACGTGCCAGTTTCAATTCTGCCTGAGGAATGTCTTAGCAAATCAAACAATGGCTCAGTAAAGAAAAGGTAAAACAGACTGAGGTAGAGCAATTCAAAAGGGCGGTTACAGGGCAAACCAAAAACATTCAGCTGTGGTTCATTGTACAAATATGCCAACAGTACATGGGAAATAGTTTTTCACTAATTTTCCATTTCTGATCACAGGCATCGCCGTGATTGATTTTCATCGAGAAGCGACTCAAACGCTGTTCAAAACAGTTCAGGAAACCATGATGCACCTTAAATATGGTGTAATCAGGCTGCAGCTCTGCTCCTTAAACATGAATGGCACTTATAGTCAAACATCAAGTCGGTTCATTTTCCTTCAAAACCCTGATTTCACTCAGCAAATAAATGTGTCAAACTGGAAAAAAAAAAAAATAGCCTGGTTAATGTATCTGCAGTGCCAAATAAAAATAGTTTCAACTTGTTAGTTTCAATGCACCACAGGTCTAAAAAAATAATTAAATGTAAAAGGTGCAGAGTTAACGTTTAAATTAAATAAGATTTCCAGAGAATCTCTGGTTTCTCATCAAAAGGCAAATAAAGGTCAGGTTGAAAGCTACATTAGAACATTCTCTCATCACATCTTTTTAGTCTGGGATGCATTTATGTTTCCACATGTATGCTTGTGCAAAACGTTGAAAATTAGTTTACAAGATTCGACATTCCTGCTATCAGATGAGGTCCATGAGAAACTCCACTAACATCTTCTAGGAGGCAGTTGGACTGAATGGAAGGACTGTTTTGCCCTTCGGACAGGTAGTAGATTAAAATAGGCAAATTAATTGATGTCAAAATGTGTTGCATCTACTACATGACTGTGGAAATAAATGGTGGTACTGTTTGAAAAGTTGTTTTCATTAATCCCTTTAAACAGACTTCTTAGCAGACAAAATGACAAAGTAAGTAAATAATGTTAATATTGGCTAATCAAGTCCAGTGACACCACTTTAAATAGCTAACCATGACTCACATGTTTTAGCCTTTAAACCAAACAATGTCAGAAGAAATTCAAAGCCAACACAACAGACAGTGACACCATTTCCAGTTATTAGACAAAACTGTTGACTAGGGCAACACAAACACCAATGCACACAGCACCATGAAACCTCCACCTCATGAAGGTTACCAGCAGCAGTGTCCATCTGTATTTTTTTTTTAAACACCGTTTGTTTCTGTCAGCAGGACAATAAACAAACCAATGAATCAATCCAATACATTTTAGTGGAGGGGTGAGGCATGACCGAAAGAACCTATTCATATTTAGAAGTGATCTGAGATAAATGGATCGATTGAGATTTTGTATTTCTCCCGACATTCTTCAACACGTCAGCCCTGATCATGTACATTGTACATACATGCACAATTAACTTGCTTCAAATAAGAGTCACTGTAGTTCAGCGCCAATGTCACATGTTTTCTGAAAATTTCTCCACAAGTCGATGGAGGTGTAGCAGCTTCATCAGATTAATCAAGCTTCCCACTCATAGAGAAAACGTTTCTCACTTTATGCGAGTATCCAGGGAAGGACCGACAGTATGGAAAAGCGCTCACATAGTAAACAACTTCAAAACAAACAAAAACCTAGCATCTAAACTGCAGGAGTGGAGGGCCGTCTACACCTAACATATCCAATGATTGTGACGTGAGCATCCACAATGACGAATGATGGCATTCTGTGAACAGCTGCAGCTGTCAGAGCCTCAAACATACCCTAGCTTCTGTTAACAACACAACACCACTGACTGAGTGTGAGTCTGATTTTACCTAAGAGATCCATGTTCAAGTTAGCATTTGTTTTATTGAACAGAGGGAGGAGATTCTCTTGCCATCTGCCCTGTACATTCAGATGAATTTTGATTGTCAGTGTTTTCTATTGTTCATCAAATTGCTCCCAATATAATCCCAGCCATATCACTCACTCACACCACTCTTGTAGTTATAGCTGTGGTGTGGGTGGAGCCACCACTTGCGTTGGTGTATGGTGTCATTCTTGATGTGGAAAGCCATTAGCTGCTTTCCTTTGATTCTCCTCATATTCACAGTCTTTCCATCAACACAGGGAGACCCCTTAGTGACGTAGCAGCTCCAGGAATAAATGTGTGTCTGCAGAGAGAGGAAAGAAAAACAATTTCATTAAAAGGCGTTCTTCAAAAGTGAGGCGACAGCAACAAGCACGAAGCTACGATGGTTTGTCCACATTCGTGGGACATGATAATCACAGCAAGGGACACTGACGGACATTTGTAGCAGTAGCTTAAGCAGCGACTGTGCCAGGTCGCAGATAACACACACCATGCATCTTCATATGTTGGATGTACCAAGCTTGCCGCTTATTACATAATGAACATACGTCACCACCCTCAAGCTGCACCTTGCAGCTGGTGGTAAGCACAATCGAGAACATGGATTCTCCACTGACAGATCTGCTGTTGTGAGCAAAGACCATCCTTCAGGATGAGACTTAATGTTTGGCTTCAACAACATGAAATTTGCAGCAGCCTATAAATACAGAGATGTGCTGAGTCAGTGCAGTAATGACACAAAGCTGCAGTAAATAGGAATACAAGTCTTTTTCAACAGTGTCCACAGCAGCATACCTTCCCACACACTCTGCTGCATGCGGAAAGCTACAAGTTAAACAAAGCTACACAAATCACCACATATTCAAAAGCATATCAACATATTACGTTCAGGCTCACAGTGGATGTATATGAATATAGTGTATGTTTTAACAGTAGCAACCATGAGCAAAACTGATTCAGCGAGGCTGTAAATGCAGAGGTATTGAGGCAGACTAAAGGCTGATTTATTCTCTTGATTAACTTCTTGTGTTGTTAACGCAATCATAGTCGCAGACTTTGATTGGTGATCAATGACTCCCTATTTAAACATTTCACCTTCAACTGTCACAGCAAAACATGATCTCGCTGTGCTGCTGATTGATACAACCACTGGACCAATGACCGCCGTTTTGTGCTCCCACTGCTCTCTACAAAACAACAAACAAACCCTTCCATAGACAATAAGCGAGGAATAAACTGGGCAGGACGACAGAAGATCTGACTAGAGAAACCTTTCTGCAGGAGCATAAAGTGAATACATGTGCCTGGTTAAGCTTTGCCAAATGACAATTATCAAAAATGTTGGAAGGGGTCTTTGCCAAGGCCACAAGTCTGTCATTAACAGAGACAGAGCAGCTGAGTGGGTCCACTGTTTTAAAAGGCCTGAGAGGTCCTGCACTCCACCTCACATCTATTGTATGACAGCACAGTGCACAGTAGACTGCTGTGTGAAACTCAATCTCGACAAGACTGAGTTTCTTTTTCTCGCAGGAAAGGGCTCTCCCACCACAGACCTAACCATCACCCTCGAAAACTCTGTGGTAACTCCTTCTCATACCGCAAGGAACCTGGGTGTGACACTTGATGACCATCTCTCCCTCACTGCCAACATTGCTGCAACAGCTCAATCTTGCAGATACATGTTGCACAACATCAGAAGGATACGGCCTCTTCTAACCCAGAAGGTGGCACAGGTTCTGGTCCAGGCTCGTCATCTCACGCTTGGATTATTGCAACTCCCTCCTGGCTGGTCTTCCTGCGTGTGCCATACGACCTCTGCAACTCATCCAGAATGCAGCAGCTTGACTGGTCTTCAACCTACCAAAATTCTCCCACACTACACCGCTCCTCCGCTCCCTTCACTGGCTTCCTGTAGCTGCTCGCATCCGCTTCAAGACTCTAGTGCTTGTGTTCCATGCTACAAATGGATCCGGTCCAGCCTACATCCAGGACATGATCAAAACCTACACCCCAGCCCTCCCACTTCGCTCTGCATCGGCAAACCGGCTCGCTGCCCCCTCACTGAGAGGATCGCAGAGGCACTTGCAGAACTCGAGACTGTTCACTGTTCTCGCTCCCAAATGGTGGAACGAGCTCCCCATCAACATCCGGACAGCGGAAAGCCTCCACATCTTCCGCCGCCGACTAAAAACACATTTCTTCCGACTCTACCTCGACTAAGACGACGATGATGACGAAAAAAAAACGAAAAAAAATTATCCATCGCACTTATGACTAGCACTTCATAGTTTGGTTTACTTGAAGCTCTTACTTACTTCTAGCTCTTATTTGTACCCAAATGTTTAAATGCACTTATTGTAAGTCGCTTTGGATAAAAGCGTCTGCTAAATGACATGTAATGTAATGTAATGTGTTGAAGATTATGACCAGGAACCTCAAGTGAGCCATGCAGCAAAAACAGCCCTTTGTCAAACCTGAGCTTGGCCATGTGAAGGAGGGGACTGTGGTTTGTTTAGGTCGCTTGGCTTACCAGTCACAGATTTAGTCTGTGCCCAGCGATGATGTCACAGATTGTCCAAACATACTGTGTTGCATAATATCACTTTTATGTAGCATGGAAATGTGGCAGGAGGGAGAATGTTAAGATTTAATTATTACAAATGTGTTTTTTAATTTACACAGACAATTTAAAAATCGAATAATTGTATTGCAGCCTTTGTAACATACGCGCATAACACTTTAGGCTGTGTATTGGCGCTGGATGCCCTCCATTGTGACACTATCAATGTCGTCATTCGCAACGGTAAGACATCACATCGCGCTACATAACCACCAGGTACAGCCCACACCCCTCTTACCAAGTATAGCTACCAAAGGTAAAGTTTTCAGTCAAAACGCAAGCCTGACCCAGGACCTTACCATTCCAAACCGTACCATGCAATGATGAAAACACGACATTAGAGTTACTGTCCATGTGCAAACAACAAAAACAACAGCAACTACAACAACAACAGGAGCCAGTGAGTACTGACTCCACCTCTTAAAAGGTCAGGCATCTGCATACTAATGGGTGTGAGGGGTTGGAAGGAACTTTCATTGCATAAGAGGTGTTCTGGATAGCTCTTGCACAACAAACACTAACACACTTATCAAGGCAAGATGACTGACAGCACTGAGAAACCATGCACAAGGGACAGTCAGTGCAGTTACCAAATGTGCCTAGGGCAACACACTAGCAGCAACCCCACCCTCATTAACCATACAGTTGCAAACCTCCAATTAACTCCATGGAAACAGAATGTCAGAACATCTGTAACTGCATGGCAGCCTTTAGAGAGTAGACCTGAACAGACCTGGAGACAAAACATGGAACACAAACTCCACTTCTTATATAACACAAAATCAAAGCTGCAGTAGGTGATTACAATACTAACATTTTGGGATCATGGTTCTGAGGAAATTTTCATCACTGAGCAATTGTTTCATACTTGACAAATGGCACTCTTGCATCACATGTAAACAATTATCTGGACATTTTGTGAGTTCATGACTAAAAATACAGCTACTTTGAAAATTAAGACATACCTGTAGAACAGCCTGGCTGTGGGTCATGCAGCACACATAACCTGGTCCATTCTGGCCTGCAGCTCAAAAGCATCAGGCCGGTCCTGAGGATTTGCAGCGAGCATGTCCTGAAGCAGCTTCTTCACTCCATCAGACATGCACGACCTGCGTTTCTGTGGGATGTTCAGTACCATCTTTGGATTCTCTAGCAATGCTTCGCCAACTGGCACAATATCTGCTCCGTGTCTAACATACATTCCAAGAAGCTCTCGCTTTGATTCAGCATCAATGAAAGTAATTCTTTCCAACATGGCCCAGATGATGATGCCCAAGGCAAATATGTCTGCCTTAGCTGTGTAGTGGCCCTCCCATACTTCAGGAGCCATAAAAAAGTCAGAGCCACATGCTGAAGACAACCAAATCTTGTTGACATTGACATTTTTGTTCTTATCTTCACTTTCTTTGCCTACCCTTGTATTACTCAAAGCAGCACAAACTTTACTGAGGCCAAAGTCAGCCACCTTAAGGACTGGGGTCCCTGACCTCTCAGAGATTAGGATGTTGTCAGGCTTAAGGTCTCTGTGGACGATGCTATTTTCATGCAGGAATGCAACAGCACTGGTCAACTGGAGCATGAAGCTGTTGTTGGTTTGTGGGTCTGGCTGCCGAGACAGGATGAACTGATTGAGGTCACCACCTTCACAGAACTCCATGACGAACCAGAGATAACATGGCTCCTCTGGAGGACTGAGCACTCGCTCACCTGAAAACAACACAAAGCAGTTAATCACTAGTAACATCCAGTACAGGGAAAGTTCAGGGTTATCTGAAGTGTTGTATTAGGCGGTAGTGACACACAGACAGTGCTATGAGTGTACCTATGCCATTGACCAGCTCTCATTCAATATGGCTGCCAGTAGGTATGCAAAGAAGACCAATTTTAACCACATAAAAAAAGCCCCTCATACTAGGTCTATAATATCTTGAGATATTTGCCATTTCATTTAGCCATTAGCCAGTCTTGTCTGGCTGAACAATGAAGTTAGTGATGCTTTGTAAATAAATCAAACCCATACATCAAAGTACATGGACCCACTACACTCCTGTAGAGGATAAAGCGGTAGAAGATGGATGGATGTTACATCATGGCACACAGGAGTTCCTGAGCCACTGTTTCCTTCATTTGTGGGTTCAAGTTATTTTGTCCATTTTTGTTCCATGTCCATTTTCCTTGTGTCCCCACTGGCAGCCATGTTTACAATGAGGTGCAGTGTCTCTGTTTCTCTTAGGCTGGTTCTCAAGGCACAGGACACAGTACAGCATAGACAATGCTGACTATGTGTCAGTACCTTAATACAACCACAATAAACAAAACTGAACTATCACTTTGATAAATAGATTTATATAGACACATGTCTCAAAGGTTATCAGGTCATTGGTGACAAAAAAATTACATCACACATACTTCAGTTTGCAGGATAATCAACAAATCGTAAATTATTTTAAAGATTTGCACCAGACTTGAAGGTTGCATTGCAAAAATAAGGCCACAAAAGCCATTGGCAAATATATATAGGACATAATTATTTACATCTGGGAACTGGCAACAAGAATTAAACATTTATTCATATTCTAACATTACTACACTGACCAACAACCCACAGACAAGTGAAATCAGGCTTTAAGATAAGTAAACACTTTGATGCAGTTGTGATTTTGCAGAAGAGCACTGACTGCCAATGGATTGTGAAAAATGCATGAGTGAAGCCAACAGAGTAGACACCATTTTAGTTTGAGCCTCGGGAGCTCCTGGCAAAATGTGCCCATCCCCCCAACGAGGCGAGCCCGTGTCATGGCGTCAACAACACTTACAGAAATCACCACAGGACAAAGACAGACACACAAACACCTCACTGTCAATGTGGATTCGTATTAAACCACTGACAATTAGCTACAGCATTTCCACTACGACGACGGAAGTCAGGACTTTACACCTGGGTATTGGTTAGATAAAACAGTTACCTGTGTGAGGTAACTAACGATACACTCATCGAAACCAACGACTGATGATAAGCAACACCTTACAAGTTAGACCATGGCACAGTGATATAAACGATGCCATATGACAATACAAATGAGAGTGTAGATCCAATTCCACCCTTTGGATGTGAGATAATCACACACACATCTTCCAGAACGTGCTGGACAATATTGTTGACGTAATGGGGTTAACGGTAGGGACCAAATATACCTTTCAGTGAAGTTTCCACCAGGCGCAGGTACTGTTTGGACCGTTTGTTGCCATGGCTCATTTTCTGGGCCATACCGTTCCTCTGCAGAACACACTCCTCCAGCTGCACCACGTTTTGGTGCCGTTTCTCCAGACTCGCCAGCGCCCAGAACTCCTGCAGAGCGAGCTCCACGTTTTCCGGCGCGTCGCAACGCAATTTCTTCACAGCGACTTTAGCACCGGACCTCCGAGCCACCGCTTCGTACACCACGCCATACGTTCCCCTCCCAACCTCCCGCAGCAAGCTATAGCGGGGAGCCATGACCCTCCGTTCCAGTTGGCCGCCCTGCTTAAAAGAGCCGTCGTCCTCCGCCATGTCATGGTCCTCTTCCGTGTTTCCCACACTCAGACACCGCAGCACACCGTACTCGTCAGCTCGTGCTCCGGCGTGTCGTCCACAGCACTCTCGCGCGCTCCTTGTTCGTCTCCGCCGGTTGTCACCAACCGTATCCATGCGTGTCAGAGAATATTTGTAAGATTTAAATCCCGGGGAGAAAAATATTCACATGTTGTCAACGCGTGTAGTGTCCCGTCCACTTAACGCCAAAACGACCCTAGCTAAGAAAAGTTGCTGAGCAACGTTCGAATATAGGTCAAAGAGTTGGGGAGGAGGGTAAACCGGAAAAAGATGGCGGACAATTCAAACGAGCACTTCTGCTGAAGCCCTTCAGAATAAAACCTGTAGCGTGGAATGTGTTTCATAAAGCACATGCTCTGTTCGATTAAATGTACTTTCAAAGTACTTTGAAAAAATATTCTTTGATTATTATTCTTTTCATTTTTTTACATTAACAAACACCAAATAAAAAAATAGGACTCATCATCTAAAATTAATTTCTCATTTAACTACGTTCTTGCAACAATCCAAATTAATTTTTTATCATCAATGTAGATTGCGGACAGAATGCTTCGACCATTTGCATTTAAGGTTCCTACAATGGTATAATTGGAATACATATATATATATATATATATATATATATATATATATATATATATATATATATATATATATATGTATATATATATATATATATATATACATATATATATAACAACTAATTCAAACCGGCTTTATGAGGGTTAGGGTAGCACTTTTATTTAGAAAAGTCACTTCCGGCCTATTCCCGGGTAATTGTTGCTACTTGTTGAGGATGTAGAGTTCAGATGTATCATTACTACAGGGGAGAAGTTGTGAGTGAATAGTTTACTGATAAGCCTTCCAAGTAGTTGCCACACAAAAAAATACCTCTGTGTTGTTGAATGCGCAATAATTTGTGAATAGCACCTTTAAAAGAAAACGTGATGAATCAAACATGATAGCAATTCATTTGTCGTTTGCGTTTAACATGTTGCTCCTCCACCAGTTTTCCAACGATGGTTTCGTCCATTGCGTCATCAACAGCATGGCACTTCACGTGAGCGCGTACACAACTAAAACTCGAGAGCACGTGTTGTCGCATGCCGCGTACGGGGGATCAGTGGGGGATGTCCCATATGTATATATATGTGTATATGTATATATATATATATATATATATATATATATATATATGTAAATATAATTAAAAAATATTGAAATATGTCCTAATATAACAAAATGTCTTAATAAGATACACTCTACTAAGATACACAGTAGATGCATGACATTGCTGTACTAATTATTAATATTGAGGAAATGGTTTATGGTTGTAGCTGTGACAGGTCAGAACATATGTTCATTTTTTATTAAAACAATGAATTTAATATCCAATCAACTTGTATAAGGCATCATGAAAAAATATTTGTAAATATATTTTTTTTTACAGAATTCTATTATGAAAATCTCATGCATACAAAAAAGTGTGTGGGGTTCTCTTGTCATGGCAAATGACTGCTGTGGTCAATGTGTCTCACTGTGTGGATCTTTGGGTGAGCAGTACAGCAGCCTCACCCCCTCTCCTTTGTCAAAAAACACACAAACAATTCTCCACTGTTGGCAAATTTCATACAGTGGTAATGCAATATCAACACCTAAACATACATTTTAAAGGCTTTCATTGACTGTCTTCAGCTAAGATTAAAGCTGTGGATTGAAAACATGTGATGTAAAAGGAACTTTTTTAAATTGTAGGAACAAATGTGAAAAATACAAATGAACAAAATCAGATTATTTGAACCTAAAACTTAAAACGATTCAACAAAATATTATACAATTGTGGACATTTTAAAAAATTTGTCAAAGAGAACAAATGGTGTATGTAAATACAATAATATGCAAGTACAATGTAAAAAAAAAATCCAAAAGGCAAAGATATAAAACATAAAAAGAAACTGCAAACATTTTATGATATTAAAAAAATCTGAAAAGATAAACAAATACATAAATTGTCATGTTGCTTTCAGGTTAGGTCACCTCTGGGCACGGACGTGCTGCTTTTAGAAATCAAGTCAGCTATTTAGCACAACGAACTGAAATGTTATCTGCGTCTGTCACTGCACTGTGAAATCTGTAGTGTTCCAGGAGGTTTTTCCAAGCTTTATTGCACATCAGCATCTCCAGGTTCCCTAGAGGACAAAAACATTGGGGTTATTAAGGTACACAGTGTAGCAGCACTGAGCATTAAATCTAGGCAAAGAAAAGAGATTATCTCACCAATGATACACAGTCCTTCCTTGGCCCTGGTGATGCCCACATTTATCTGGTTGGCATCACCCACAAAGCCCACATGTTTGGACAGCCAAGTTCTGTCGTCACGTGGTCTGCTCTCTATCTCTTCACTGGACAGAGAGCACACTGTTGATAGGATGACGTAACGCCATTCACTTCCTGTGAGACAAAATGGTACATGTCACACGGTGAGTCCTGATATACAACTTTTTAATAAGTCTGTCTGTCCGTAGAAATGAGGGGGTGCTGAAGACTTGCAAAAGTATTCAACAGTAGGTTCCTGTATAGGTCCACTGGCTGTGGCGTTGTCAGTGTTTGCGAAAAGAAAGATGCTTTACCCTGGCTCTTTGTGAATGTTGTAACAGTAATTCCCTCCATGTGCTCCTTGTTGCTCAGCTCATCTTTTATTTCTGATACTTGTGCATTGTAGGGTGACAGAATTGCAATACTTCGCGGCTGGATTTTGGCCTCCCCCACCAGCTTCTCTGCAATGCTAATCTGTGAAAGGACAAAAAGAAATCATATGATTGAAAGCAATAAGAAAATAATGTGAATGAA
The DNA here is from genome assembly GCF_019176455.1 of Solea senegalensis. Lineage (NCBI taxonomy): Eukaryota > Metazoa > Chordata > Actinopteri > Pleuronectiformes > Soleidae > Solea > Solea senegalensis. The sequence goes on along the minus strand of NC_058024.1, from coordinate 14,622,956 downwards.
TTACGTAAATTCAATGACTATCATGAGCTTAATCCCATATACTGTACTAACATTTCAATATTACTGTTTAAAATGAAGGAAGCCAATACAGTACCACTTTCTCTCTCTCTTCCAGGTTTGCTTTCGACCTCTCATTGCCCTTGCCTGTGGCGACGAACAGACTGACGGTCTCTCCTCTGACATCCCCAAAAACAATCGGCATTGTTTTCTTATCAACACGCAGAACACTGCTGGGCTGCTCCACCCCGGTTTTCAGTTTGCCCCCATAATATTCTTCTGATGGGAACTTGCATATATCCACGTGCTATCAATGTATACAGTTAATGAATTACAATTTTAATTAAAAACACACATTTTGTAACACAATATAACCAAAGTCTGTACATACTCCATATAGGCCTGCATACAATATACAGTATAAACATATAACACACTGCACTCCTATATATTCATATATTTCAAGTTCTCACCATTCTGTACTGGATGTCCAGCATCACCGTCCATTTCTCGTGGATTGTGTGGTAACGTTCAAACAAGGACTTGGACATCCCCAGCTTTCTTGCATGAAAATTCTTCACAATTGGGCGTAACTGTTTGTGGTCACCGATCAAAACAATCTGAAAGAGATATCGTATAATAGGCATAAATTGAATTATTACAGGGACTGAAATGCAACATTTGTTCCAAGCCCCAAGCGTAACTCATAGATTCAATCATTTTGTAAAAAGAGGCAGGGATACCGTGTATGTGGGTGGATATGATATGTCCACTCGCCTGTGTGGTCCGGGAGGCACCTCCTGAGCTATATATGGGTCAGTGTATACATGTATATGGTGTATACTGTGTACCACAAACAGTAACAATTACCCAATTTTAACAAAAGGGTAACCACGAAAGAAAGTCAAGAAGTCACAGCTGAGAGTGAGATTAGCTGGATCTGTTTCAATAGCACTTATTCACATTTGTCTTTTATTGATAAGATAATTGTTTTGAAGACTATTTTCATAAATTATAGCTCAAAGAAGCAACATTAATCAGTCTACAAACACATTAAGGACTGCACTGATGGACATCACAAGCAAGCCATTGATCATGAAATAAAAAGCAGACCTTTTCTGGTTTGTTGCTGACTAGTGGAATTAGGGCCTGCGGCTCAGTGGCCATCGCACATTCATCAATGAGGATCTGACGTGCATTGACAGTCTTAGTCAAGCTTGGGGCAGAAGACTGTGTGCATGTGCACAATATGATGTCATGCCTTTCAAGCTCATATGCGCGGGCATCTCTGAGAAGTTTTTTGTATCTGGAATAGAAAAGAAAAAACCTTATTACAACCTAGTTCAGCAGATTCTAACTGAAATACAAATTTGTCATTAGTGTCAGTCCTGCCAGGGATGCACTGAGACTGTAATGCACATCATCTGAACAATCGCTTTAAGGAGATACCAAAGTAATAGATACAAAATAGTAACCACTGTAACATTATAACCAAGGACTATAGAGTTGTTTTCTTTTGACTTAGTGTCTGTGAAAATAAAACACCACAGGACCAACCACTGGCAATGGGAATGATGTTGGTCACCTTGGCTTCGCCTATATGTTTAAAAAAGTCATCCATAATTTCAGTGTGAAAGAGGTTTGATACGACCTGGGACATTGAGATACAGAGGACTTACATGCAAGTGGATGAAGAGCGGAAGCATAAACGCTGCTGGCAGTAATATTTTTGTGACATAAAACTAAGTTGTCCATTGCTCCTCAAATCTAAAAACAAACCTAAAGATATATAATATCACAAGATAATGTAAATATATCATAATCCTTGTAAGGTACAGCATATAGCCAGTTCAGTATGGTAAAATAGAGGGAAAATAAAAATAAATAAATACATTTAACAAAAAAAGCCAATTTCTTTGTGTTATTGCTGTAACTCTATTGTATTTTGGAATCCAGTAGGCCTTCAGTTAAAAGGTTATTTTTCATCATTCTCCTTCAGTTCAAAATCATGACAACAAATAATCCTTCTACACTTACTCTTTCACCTCCTGAGCTGTCAGATCTTCCTTATGGAATATTCGCTGGTCAAAACTTTTTATTTGACTTGAATAAGGATTTTGTTCTTTTCGCATGCGGTAATGCAGAACGATGCTCCTAAAGCCACATAAAAGTATGTCGATGTGTTAGTTAATCAAAAAGTGGGACAATGAAAAGTGTCAACTTGCGGGATTACAATACCTGATCTTTGGATTTGACTTTCCTTGGCGTCGTGTCCTTTGAGAAAACTGAAGGTTACCTTCTGGATAGGGGTAATCAAGCATCTCCATTTGTTGGCTGTACACTCTGAGGGACTTCATTTGGTACTCTTTTTTATCCTCACTGAGGTACTTAAAGCTGTTCTCATACTTCATCAGGTACTCTGTGTTACAGCAGTAAAAGAAACCACAGTTAGGCAACGCTAACTATTTTACAATGCAATTTTATAATGATTCTCATTGACATAGACTAAATGTGCATGATGACAAATAATGGGTTTGCCCAGACAGTTAATTGCAATTGATCATGTCAGATTTGTGTATATAGATATAACTTATCTGCGTGGGTTGCTTTGATAACAACATAGACATACCCACTGCATCCATCCACCACATCTCAATCCACATCCAAATGTGGTTTGAATTGAAGTTTTAATGCTGTTTAGACTTTTGAGAATCAATCTGAATGAAACCTAGTTTAGTCTCTTTTTATTTGCCTTCAGTTGTATTTAAACTTCACTTTACCAATCAGTTTGTCTCTGTCTCTCCGTCAGCCTGATATTACGATTTTCGTTTGTTTGGACTTAGGTTTATACCCCTCAACACCTTTCATCCACAATTAATTCAACCACCGATTACTTACCATTTAACACATAAATCAAGTATCATGACTTGGCTCAAAAGTCAATGTGACAGTCTACATGTACAGGATTTAAGGTTATGTATGTATGTATAATTGTTGTTGTTTTTACTTTCCCGATCAACATAAGTTTAGCCTAAAATTCTAATTACAGAAAATGTAGTTTAACAACTATATTTTGTTGATCTTGACTGAATTGAATGAGCAGCTCCAAATGTTGATAATCTGTAGATATACACACACAGGGACAAAATATTACCCCACACCAGTGTGCAGGGTAATTACGTTAACAATTCAGTAGAGCAAAACTTGCCTGCAACAACATCAACAGACTTGTTGGATGGACCACAGTAGAGAATAACTTGTTTCTTGTTCTCATCGTCACATTTCCTTGGGTTGAGAATGTTCAGCTTCCAAAAACAGTACAATAAGTACACACCCACTATTGACTTGCCAGTTCCTGAAAGACAATATTCCAAATATGTTTTGAGCCTTTGCAGAAAATATGAAGCACCAGAGTGATAACATGTTACAGGTCTTACCAGGTGGTCCCTGAATCAGTGTGAAGACATTATTTAGAGCTTTATCCACAGCAAAATACTGGCAATTGTTAAGGTCTGGAAATCCATTTGGTAGTTTTTCCCTTATGATGTGCCGCTTTGCTTTACAAGACAAAATGAGAAAATAAATTATTGAGCATTTTAAAATGCTTTTCTTTATCGTTAAATAAATCTAAAGACATATATCATATATATTCTTTGTTTACAGTCTTTTGGAATCAGATGTCCAAGTGCTTGTCCAAGTGCTATTCTCTTGACAAGATCGCATGCAGATGGAATGGTGACCACGGCATTTTCTTTCCGACTACAAAACACACACACACATAAATGCAATAAATTGCAATGTGAGATGAGAAGTATGACGGTCGTACACTGGTAATATCATAATGAACTAAAGTTGAACTTACATGTCAGGAAGAAGCTTAGGGATGATTTCAACAGTGAAAGCTGTGTTTTTCTCATGGACACACTTTGGAGTTTCCATTGGCTGGTGATTGGCATAGAATTCAACATTATGTTGTTCTTTAGTAAAGTTTTTCTGCTTCTTTACTTTGCTGGTGACACAATGGGCTATCCATGTGAACTCTCTGGGATCCATTACTGAGTAATGTTCCAAAGTTGAGGCTGGCAGCCCTCTTTTTCTTATGCACAATAAGCACTTTGAAAGGTCGCATTCAATGGCCCATTCATCGATCCATTCCTGAGGTAAGACAAAGCTTCCTGTGAGTCGGCCTCCCTGCTCTTGCCTGAAGTTTACCACAAGGTTCTCAATGACAATGCTGTCACTTTCACCCACTGCAGTGGTGGCAGATTCCATCTCACACAGTGGTTTCCAGATGTCTATATATTTATTTGTGTCAACATACTCAAGCTTTGCAGGACTATCTGCAGATCTATAGAAGCATTTCACTGGGTTGTGGACATGGTCCACACAAATCTCAAAATTTGGTTTAATGTGCACCAACTGAACAGTAGGCATTTGGTAAGCTCTTTTGATTTCTGATGTCATTTGGATCTGAAATGTGTCCCCTGGCTGCAAATGGAGGTTGAAGTGAACGTAATGCTTGTTGTCATCTTTGCCGTCCTTAGAGGTACATGTGTCAGTCTCACCTGATGACTGTGACAGTTGCTTGGCATTAGCATTTGTTATGAGAGACATTGCATGATCCCAGTTTTCTTCATCGATTGCTTCAACAGTGGCTTTCCATACTGAAAGTGGAAGCTCAACACAAGGACCACAGTTTGGCAGCATTTGAAAGTCTTGCTGAGTTTGCATGGCGTCTGCAGTATAGATCCGCCTTTTCCATTTCAGAATGATGGAGGGATGTGTTTCATTGAAAAACGGTTGGTCGTCCAATTGCAAATCTTTGTACATGATGAATAAACAGTCTGGGAAGATGTCCTTGTTGCAAGGGAATGACACTGCAAAACTACCTGTGTTGGGATCTGCACTAACAACAACTGCTGTCTTCAAAACACTTTGTTTGGTTATGCTCACTGCATATTTGAGCTGCTCTGCCTTCTGATCATACGCTTTGACTTTTTTGAGCTTGTGATTCATTTGATCACACAAAGTTGTGCTCTCTGCTTGAGTGTACTGTGGATCCCCATTTCTAATGACACTGTGCAAAAGTCTCTGTAAGACAATGTCCGCGTACCGCCGAATCGGTGCTGATGCTTGTGTGTAAGACGGTACATTCAGAGAATAATGCAAAATATCTGCCTTAACAGAGGGGTTGGAGCAGATGAAATAAGCCTTATTACAGCATCTCCTGAACTCATCAAGAACTGGTTGGAAGAGTGGGTGGATATCGTCTGCGGCAACCAGATCCACCATTTTGTCGATATCATTTGTTCTGGCAGCTGACTGGATATCTGTCCACACTTGTGTGAGTATGCAGAAGTTCTCAAATTTGGAGGCTTGAGTATCATGTTCAACTCTATGCCGCAAATGAAAAGACAGAGGTATGACTTCATTCCATGTATTCTTGAATTCTGTAATCTTTTCAGAACTTGGTCCATCTTGACAGCGAAGGGGTGTGCAATCGCTCGTTGTTTTTCTTCCAATCAATATTTCAGATGCTGTTGTGTTGAATAACACATTCAGCTCTTCAATCATCAGATGTGCTTTGCGATTTCCAGGCAATCTATTTTTCTTAGGTTCACAATAAGCCCAATCCACAAGTCTGGTCTTTCTTTGAGCTTTTGCAAAACAATAAGCTACTGTAACACAGTCTTCTACTTGTCTCGTGTCAAAATTAGGCCTTCTTCCATAATTTTCGTTGATCATTTTCTCTGCATCTTCATAAGACAGCTTTTTATTAGAGCTGATTTGTGACAACTGGAGTTTTGGTTTTTCAGTGATCTCATTTGTTTTCTTGTCCATTTTGAAAATCAGTGACACCACTCTGCGGTCTTTATCTTGCTGAAGACTGAAGTATTCAGTGCACAGACCTTTATGAATCATATGAGTGGCCTCATACTCATTTCTGTGGTAATATGTAGCCCCTTGATGTTTTGCATCCTGATCTATTTTACCACCTGGTCTCACAAAGCTTGCCACATCTGCAATGTGGACTCCCAACTCAAATTGGTCTCCAGTGTCCCTGACACTGATGGCATCATCCAAGAGTTGAGCTGTTTCTTCATCGACAGTGAATGTTGTTACCTCAGTCATGTTCACTCTAAGTGCCTCATCTTCATCTATCCTTGAGAAGCCCTCATATGATTTTCTCAGTTTAGATGCAACTTTAAATTCTGCATTCAAAATTGTTAGTCCGGCTTCCAATGAGCTTCCAACTGGAAGAATTTCGACAATGTTTCCCAATGGAAATGTACAATCTTCTCTCCTTTTAATCACCTGCACCATAAATACATTGTTCTGTCTCAGTTTTTCATCAAAACGTTCATACCCTATGATCGTCCAATCTCCATGTATTTGCTCCCACACAGGAAGGAGGTTACGTGTTCTCTTGCTGATCAGTATGCGTATTTTGGGATGGGATCTTGAAATAGGAATCATCATCCTTTTGATATGTTTGTCATCAGACAATGGTTGTTTGCAGTGATCCACATCTTCAAACAGGCACACGAGGGGTGCTTCAGGTTTCTTGTTTTCCCATCCTCTGGTGCTTGTACTGGTGGGGTAATCAAGTTGTTTGCCAAAGCATCTGTTATGTGACCTTTCTTGCTCGTACATCCCCATTGGTTTTACATATAACTCTGATTGGACAGTGTGAATTTTGTTGTTTGTTGATCTTGAATCATAGTGATTGAAGTCTTCAAAATCCAGACTGTCATCTTCAGAACTATACTGTGTTGCCAGCTGTTCATACTCATCTTTCAACTCTTGAAGAATTGCATCACTGAAAGTATTGCTCTCTTCCTCGGGTTCACACCTTTGAAACCTTACAGTTTCCTTTACATCTTCTTCAAAGAAATCCTTTGTGAAATGCTGTGGTGTGACACTCTTTTTGTCAATGCAATGGTGTAAGTAGCTCCTCCAAACTGCAGAGCATTTGCCAAAGCAGCAGAGGGCAGCAGCATCCCCAACCACAACTACCTGGGATTGAGCCCTAGTCATGGCAGTGTTTAACACATGAGCATCATTGAACAGCTCAAGACCAGGCAGGTGAGATGTTTGCAGACTGTCACGTGTTTGCACAGCTGTCATTACGATTGCCCTGAACTGTTTGCCTGTTGAACAATAAAGACAAATTTGACAATGATGGTAGTAATTAAAGGTATTAATAACATTAGAAAATGACAAAATTATCATTTAACATAAAATAAAGGAAGTTCATGAGTCTAAATGACATTCACCTTGCACGTTTGGTAGATTCTCAACATGGACTCTGCCGAGGCCCCTTTCTGATAGTGCTCTCCTAATTTTCCGGACCTATAAATAATAATTAAAAAAGATTCAGATAATTAAACAATTACAAGCCTGATCATGACAATGGAGTTGAAACAAAATTTGCAATTTACCTGGATCCCCTCTGATACAACGCAGATTGAACTTTGTTCCTTGCATCCCCAGGTTGATGGCCAGTGTTTGAAAATGTCTATCACTGCTTCAGTCACTTTGACAACCTCTTCGATGTTGTACCACGTCATGGATGCAGTGTCCAAGAGACACTCTCCCCTTACATGGTGAAACCTTAGAGCATGGCCATCTGCAGGGGCTGGAACATTTCCAGTAGCTTTGATAACATCATTTTTGCCAACATAGAAATGGTTGGATACAAACTCCACTATTTCTTTGGTTGAGCGATAGTTCTCACTGAAAATGATTCTACTTTTCTGAGCAGCATCACACTTTTGGCCTTGGTAATAGTGGAACAAGCGGTAAAGAAGTGTATGATTTGAACGGTGATGGTCATCCACTGAGAAAAGCTTGGGCGCCATTTGCATGTGATCACCAGCTAAAACAACTCTAGTGTTTGGCCCAGCAAGACCGAGGGCAATCAAGGCTTCACACTCCAGCATTTGAGAGGCTTCATCAATAAAAATATGGGTAAAATATCCCTCTGAGAGCTTCAGGTCATGAAAACGTTTTGCCATTGAGGTGGTGGTTATGACTATGTTGTGCCCATCAAGGGCAGCTTTTGTAGGTGGTAGAAAAGACTGTCCATCTTCTGAGAGCAAACAGTATTTCAAAGTAATCTTGTCTGTGGCCAAAAAAGCCTTCACATTTTTGTTTGTTTTTATTTGAATTGGCTTGATCCAATCATTTTTCTCATCAATGAATGGATGGAGGTGATCTCTGATGTACAGATCTGCAGAACTGTAACGAAACAAAGATGTACTGTAATAGGAATGCATATTGTTTTTATGGTATTTAAAACATCTCAAGCAAACAATTATTTATATACAGATAAATTAATAAACCCATTCATTTGAAAGATAGGTCAAAAGTGCTGCAAATTACCTGTTGGTGTGGGTGCAAATTAGCACTTTGTTGTGAGGCCGCTTGGAAAGCTCTCTGGCTGCAGTAGCAAGTGTGAATGTTTTCCCAGTTCCAAATGGTCCATAAACTAGAAGTGGTGCCACAAAGTTTTGGACATTTGAATTTCCTGTGATGAAGTCAATTGCTGATTGCTGCTTTGTGTTGAGGTTCTCAAACTGGATGTTGTTCACAGGAACTGCACAGCTCTTTAAGTCTGGTAACACTCTTTTTGTATCAGGAAGGCGGTCTATAGCCTTGTGCATAGTACAGAAGTGGTGGCGGTTCAACTGAAATTGCACCTCCATTTTATACACTTCATTGCTTTTGAGTGCTAGATCTGCGCAGCATCTTTTAGACAGTTGTAAATACAGTTTGTTCTCGGTTGTTTGGTCACGTAGAAAGATGGCCTCATAAACCTTGTTTTGACCACTTGCAGTCAGTGGGGCTATCAGGCCAGACTGGATGCTTCGTCTTAGTACCAGTCCCTCTGGGGTGTCTTGTGTCAGATTACAAGGAACTGAGAAAACACAGAATAGCTCCCCTGGAGGAGCTTCCATCATGCCAAATTGTCTAGTGTTCAGTGTATCCAGTGTTGTGATCTCTCCACAAACATTAAGCCTAACAAAAATGAAACAAATAATAATATTTACACAGTGTTTTATATGTGCAAATTCCAAACCTTATTAAAATGGTACAAATAAATGCTTCACCTTGAGAGAACCTGGTCCTCCGCATGTTCCTCATTGTAAAGGAACTGGTGCATTCTCTCTTTGTAGTTCTCCTTGGTCAGAGGTGTTGAGTTGTTGGGCGAGTATTTGTATGCAAAGTTCATTTGTGGTGGCTTGTACTGCTTTAACAGCTCCTCTTGTTCCTCTGTCCTGGATGAACATGGGATAAAAACCCTATTCCCACGATGCCAGCGCTCAACTCTTTGAGTGATGGCTTCATGGTTCACAGTTGTTTGTTCACTGTCATCCAGTACCAGCTGGCCCAATCTTATTCTGAGTTTCTTCAAAAGTACTGGTCTCATATCAAAATCTAGCACAAGCCACTGTTCATAAAAGCCTGGATTAATGGATGAGAAAGACACGGTGATGTCGTACATAATGTCTCCATTGAAAAAGCATTTGCCTGAGGAATAGACGCAGGCTTCAGAACTGATGTCACCAAGGGTAAACAAGGCTCCTGGTTCTTGTTTCAGCAGTGCCACATGCACAAGTTGTCTCTGTGTAGAATGTAAGGATAAAAGAAAAACACATTTCACGATACAACACAGTGTAGCTGGAATAATGTTGTGTTCTGTTGCCTGGGTGTATGGTATTTTTTACTCACTATCCTCAGCTCATTTACACTGTTTAACTCTCTGATTGGTGCATATCCATAAACTGTTTCGAAAGGGTTCATTCTGATTGGCCAGTGATGACATTTAACATTTAGTTTATCATTTGAATAATGTTCCATGGCATCAGGGTTTGACAATATCAAAAGTACACGAATCAGCATCAACCCACTTAAAACCGAGCTACTGGTTTTGAAGTTGTGGCCTTTTGGTGTTCATCTGATTGTTTTGTTTGATATTCACAAATCGCAATTTATCTAACATGTTTAACAAGGTGACACATCTGTTTAAATCCCCACAAACCATAAAAGAAAAAAAAGGAATCGCAAGCAAGGGATCGCTCTCAAGGGGACAGAAAGAAGTGTAATAAATACTGCATGTAACGAAGCACATCAACAAAACAACAGTATTTGTGAACATTTGTGAAAGGGGGCTGTTTATACTTTAAGAAAGAAGAATCCTGATGAGAAATCTAACCTCTGTTTCCACCTGAAAGTGCCATTTCAGTGTTGCATTGCTCTGTTCACATGCCACAGTTAAATCTTCATCACAGGAGATGATGACATCGTCAACTTCTTCAGACATCTGTTCAACATTTTAAGTGGTGGATTATAATGGAGAATGGTAAAGATCTTAAAAATTGATTGATTCAAATAAAAAAACATTTAGTCGAAGGTTAAAATCAGTTTTTGGTGTTTTGTTTTACAACCTGCTTGATTTATTCACTGTCCAGTGTAAGTAGTTAATGAAACATTTGAAGTCATTATTGTAGTCTATGAAATGAAAGCACAGCATTTAATTCATTTAGTTGTTGAATTGTATTCCAATGTTTTGGATGAATGACATAAAGACATTGTACCCAGGTCCTTGACTTTATCAATGAACACATTTCAGAATTAGAGAACGATTACAGCAACAACAAAAACATTAGAGCCTCATACTTACAATGTACACTTCATTGCTGCTGTTCCTGTATTCCTCTAAGAGCTTTTCATTATAGGACATGGTACTCTGGTCTTCAGTGTTGAGCTTGATATCTTTCTCCTCTGGAGCGCGCATCATCCACTCCTGCAGTTCTTCCACAGAATGCGCTTTTTGACAACCGATACCAAACCGACAAGCTTGCGGTCTACGGAGAGAATGACAAAATCAACAGCACAAAAGTGAATTAATCAAACTGCTTGTACAGGAACTGTGAGTCAAATAGTGTAGCAAGTGCAAGGTTGTATATGTTGATCTTGTATGAGGTATGTTGTATTTTGGATGTTGTATGTGAAATACAGTGTCTATACAAAACACTGGAGCTTTTACTCTATTTAAATTGAATGGAACAAAGTGGTATGCATAATAGTCTCCATAATCTCCACTATGAAATGACAGTGCTACATACAAAACAAATCACAACATAGAAAGTGCCGGGCTGCAACTAATAATAATCTGTCGATTATTTTCTTGATTAATCAAAGAATTGTTTCTATAAAATGTCAGAAAATGTTGATCACTGTTTACCAAACCTCAAAATGATGATGTTCTCAAGGTCTTGTTTGGTCCACGTACCAAAATCATTCATTTTTGTTGTTAAATGTAGAAAAGAAAACATAAAATAGTCCATTTTAAGAAGCTGAAAAATCAGTGAGATTGTTTTAATTATTAAAAAAATACTCAAACAATGAAATGGTTATCAAAAAGTTGACGACTTATTTAGTAATCAATTAAATAATGCAGTCCTCGAGAGTATCATATTTCAGTGTTGTCCAGCAGAGGGGAGCATAAACCTGCTAATAAATGAAGCACTAGGGGACTCAGGATCAGTCGACACCAGAAATGATGGGAGCCACCATAACTGGGAACTTTGAAAATGCTGCCATGAGTTAGGATGCTAGTCTGAACGGACAGAAACAAAGACATTTGAAAACCATATTGGAGTGACAAGAATTTGCTTCCTGCTTGGTTAATGTCAGTCACAAGACAACTATCAGCTGTGGAAGAAAAGCACTGTTAGCAAAAGTTTACCTCTCACACAGCCAAAACTCCGCTCGCCGGTTATGTGGAGGCGGTCGTCTTCTCCACTTGGTGGTGGTGTCCTCAGAGAGCAACCGTGCATGTTCCAGAGAAGAGCAGTGCTTGTAGAAGCTCTCTGGGGTGGACAGGGCCAGGCGGCAGATTTTGCAGTACATGGTGACCTGTCGTAGTTCTGTCTGTTCTGGCTGGGTCAACTCAAGTAGATGAGGCCGAACTAAAAACCCGTCATGCTCTGCCTTCCAAACTGCCATCTCCACCTCACTCTGAGCAGACTTGCAGTGACCCACCTCATGCCTGCAGGGCTTTTCGGGAGTCACATGACTGCAGTATTTAAACTGATAGTCATTAGGGAGAGGCCGTATCTGGCTGTAGATATTCCCTGAATGGTGATAAACTAAGACTGGGTCCCAGTTGTGTGCTTCATCTGCTGTGCAAGTAGCACTCCACCTTTTGGTTGATAATTTCTGTGGACGACAGTGAAAGCAGTCTTTACAGATCTCAACAAATCTACCTGAGAACTGCTGTAGTAGGTATTCAGCTTCACTTTGTGGGGTGGATGAAAGACTCTTGGCTTCATTTACAAGTCTAATTAACTCGTCACAATCTATTTTGTTGTCTCTCATGTAATTCCATACAGTGGCCTCCTCATGGCTTCTGGCATACGTGCATTGGTTTCCATGCAGTGTACACCCAGAGCCTTCAACAAAGAAGTTACACACTTTGTAAAGGACATATTGACCAAAAAAGCCTTTTGTAGGCCGTTCAGACACAGGCCTCCATTGGTCAGAGGTTTTAGTTTTTGCTAAAAGCAGATTGCTACTGCACTCATGATACAGTGACTTAACAGAGTATGTTATTTCGTTGTCCTCGACAGAGCATAGGTCACAGACAGTCTCCAGATCTAGTTGTAACAAAAGGTCACCAGGAGGTTTAGAGTCATTAGGCTTATCAGATGTTGTTTTTGACTGAGCTACCAGACTACAAAAAAGCGTATGGTCTAATCTGTGATGTTTTTCAAAGGTCCAGACTACAGCTTCCTCCTCACTTCTGGCAAAGGTGCACCGTTGGTGGACTGTGCAACCATAATTCTCTACAAAGTGGTAACATAACAAATATCGACTTGGGTTTGGATATGTGGGCCGTCTGGAAACAGGTCTCCATTTGCTTCTACCTTTGGCTTTGCAGAGCAAAATATCGCATGCACACCGGTGCTGGACTGATTTTATTGTATAAGTCACTTCCTTCTCCTTGACAGAGCATTGAGTGCAAGCAAGTTTGATATCATGGGTTGATAAGAGAGGAGCCAGTCTTGAAGCACTATCAGACATTGTGATACATTCATGATGCTAAAGTCCGCAACTAAATGCAAAAAAGTCTCATGGCCCTGCGAATTGTACCGATGTTATCAAAGCGTGAACATCTTAGCTAAAAACTGTATTTAACTGTATTTTCTGGTTGTCATTTAAAACAACCATAGACTGGGTTGTAGATTGGAAGTATTAGGAGTATACTTTCAGAAGTATTAGAAGTAAGGTACTGTTGCATCCCCGAGCAAATAATGGTGATTTAACCTCATAGAGTCTGAGAATTGTCCATCATCTGAAACAATGTCTGAAAGAGAAAACAGCAGAGAAAAACAGAACACTGAGAAGTGGGCTCAGGGTAATGATTCCAGGGGGGTATTGGGGGATCATTTGTACACATGGAAAATATTTTTGCAACACTTTTGTGTCTCATATGAACAATTTGATCAGATGGCCATTTAAAAGTTAAGCGCTAAGCGACAGCAGAGATGACAGTACACCCGTTTCCTTTGCGTGATCACCTGTAGACAGCATGGCCCCATTTACACCTGTTAACCACATTTGATGTGTGAACGGACATCCAGCCCACAAGTCTTTACATGTACACCTAGTATAAACATTTTGTTTAGGCAGCTAGAAATGGAAGTGAAAATAAAAGGAAACGTGCCATTTATTGACAAACCGGACTTGTTTGTCAACATGCTCATTAGCAACAACTAAACAACGATCTGGTAAGCAGTTGGTCCTGATTAAAATCATCATCAATCGACTGTGTGACCCTGAAGGCCTAAAAGACCATAAAGTCCAACATTAAAAGCTATCATCACTCTTATTTAAGAGTCAGCTGATTTGACAGTAAACCCCATCATTAGTCCAGTAGATATTGTAGTTGCCACACAAGCAGGTAGCACAGACTAATTGAATACATTAGTCTTGTAAATGAATCAGCTTTCAAAATGCAGACTGTTGAGCTGACACCTCCCCCACTGGGAAGAACAGCAACAAGACACAATTATCATAATATTAATAATATTACAGTTATAGTTGTAATAATAATCAGAATTATTAGAATAGTAGTAGTAGTAGCACTAGTAATTACCTTAATATATGCTGGTCTTCACAGAGAGACACTCACTTACTGCTTTACAACAATTGTGAAGTGTGTTAATATATGAGAGAGAGAGAGGGGTGGAGAGAGAGAGAGAGAGAGAGAGAGAGAGAGAGAATCTGCTGTTAATAATAAACTACAGGAACAGGAAGATCAAGTTTTGTTACTCATGTTTTGCATCAACACATTTTGCAGCCTAAGACACACATACTCGTACAACTCAGCCAAACAGAGACTATGGAAAAATACAATCTGGATTGATGGAGTCTAATTGCACCTATTAATTACCCTTTTTATTATTTTAAATGCAGGTTATTAGGGTTCGAGCAACTTGGTTGCAAGAACCCTATTGAAATCGTTAGAGTTATTCTTCTTCTTCTTCTTCTTCGTCTTCCGCCCGCCAAATAAATCGCCTTTTTGAGGCCCTGAACATGCCCCAAAACTAACCAATTTTTGCAAGCGCATCAGACCTGGTGTAAATTTACGTTTATTAGTGTTTCGGGGAATGTGCGTCAAAAAATGAAAGTGGGCGGGGCAAATAACTGCTTCACCCTTTAAAACTTGTGGGCCTGAGGAGCACGTTTAATGTACATGCACGAAACTTGGAACACGCGTTCCTTAGGTCGGGCCGGTCAAAAAAGTCAGCGTAGCCGAAGCTCCAATTATTGTTATTATTATTATTATTTTAAATGCAGATTATCCATTCTTCCATCCATCCATCCATCCATCCATCCATTTTCTACCACTTTATCCTCTAGTTTGGGCTAAAGATTATGCAAGGTAGAAAAGTTTTATTATTGTTATTATTATTATCATTATTATTATTATCATTATTGTTGGCACCATCTTGGGTACAACCACCAACAATTATGTCACATTCAAAGTAAGTAAATTCCTTTATTTTATTCACTCTGATGTGAATATTATCGAAGGCTACTGACTTATTGCAAGATTACAAAATTATACTGCACCACTGCAGTATGAAGAGGACTGTTTCCAGTGAAATCCTAGATGAGGTAAACCTGAATACCAGGGTTGCAGAGGCCAGTGGCCGATCACCTCCCTATATCTTTCACTTCCTCCTTAGAGATAAAGAAAACAGATTCTTAACTGATTCTGTCAAGGAAGTATGTTTGTGAGGCATCTTCGCGGATCACAACAACATCTGTATGGGAATGTGGGTCTGGCAGGAACATTGAACAAAGAAGTAGGAAGTAATGAGCTATGTAAATCCCCTGATTCTGTTATCATCTGTCTGCACATCAAGGTTCATCAGTTTCAAACACACCCTGATCTAAAACCTTGACCCTGTCTTAAAACTACTTAAAACTAACTTCTCTATCCAAGGCCATAGAAAAAGTGGGACCTAAGGTACAGAGTAGGTGTGCCACTGATCTCAAAACTCTTGTTTTGGATTGTATTATGGTTTTGTGTCATGTATCTGATTTTTTCCCGCCCACAACACTATTTGACTGGTCACATTTGACAAGTACAAGCCTTAAACCCTAAATACTGACGTGGGAGCAGCAGATGTTTATGAAGTCGTATTGCAAGTTCAAAATCACATTATGAATTTTAATCTTCAGCCAACTTTAAGTTTAATTACTCACACAAAACACTAACAAGGAGCCTTTCATGGTTCCTTCCCAAGATACCCTGGCACCTTGGTATCTTGGGAGGGAACCTTTCGGATCTGAGCTGTCGTCAATAAAAGTTTTCAACTTAACTCATCACTGACTCAAGATGTTCCATCAATGGTCATCTCACCCGATAATCAAAAACCTCCGTAACACATTATATATGTATATATCAAAAACATTTCCAGTCATCTAGTTAGATGACCATATTTTTTTTATTTTTATTTTTTAAATGTAGTTGTATGAGATACCGACAAAGATACAGATACTGACACTGGGACTGCTTCATTTGGTACTATTCCTCATGGAAATGCAAAACGCCACAGGATGGAAACATGGCTGAAATCAGCACTGACTGTGCTGTGTCTATAGCACGAATGCACACTCTGCATGCCAAAGGGGGATACATGACAAAACTAACCTTTTCCATTTCACAGGCAGTCAAATAGAACAGTCTGACCCTGGGAACAATAAACCTGTCGCTGATGAACTGAGGGATTGGGATGTTTCATAACTAGTAACTCTGGGATGTTAGGCCCAAGACCATGCAGTGCCTTGGAGACCAATATAATCTAGTCGTTTACACACTACTAAGCCAGTGCAGTGATTTAAGGACAGGCGTGATATGGTCAGGACTTTGGCAACCTTTTTTTACTCTAAAGACACTATTACAATAATCTAACCTACTGAAAATAAAGGCATAAACAAGTTGTGCCCTACTTTGATAGAAATCCTTTAAATCTTGGCATAGTCACAGGATTGTGATAAATCTATAGCAAAATAAAACATGTGACAAAGGACGTGCGTCAGAGAGTAAAGGTTGACTCCCTAGGGTTTGACACACCTGTTAAGAACATACAAACCTGTCACTCTTTCACCAACATTTAAGGTTGTATTTATAGCGTGTTCCCACGGCTCGACTTGACTCATCTCGCCAAACCTACAGCATAGTACCAGGTACTTTTTTAAGTACCGGCTCTGGCGAGGTTCCTAGCGAGTTGAGGCGTGACGTTGCTAAGAATGCCAATCATTGATTGGTAAGAATGCTGTCACAGAGACGTCCGACACAAGAATCAAACCAAACAATGCCGAACTGTACATCAGATAAAAAGACTTAACAATCCTAAAAAGACTTAACAAGCAGTAGCCATGGCGAGGTGAGTCGAGCTGGTGGAAACACTCCATAAGTATCACCTTAAATGTTGGTGGAAGAGTGACAGGTTTGTCCCAATGGACACTCTATACTGACCCTAGCAACAGGGTCTCACATCAAGTGCTGGGTTCCAAGGCCAGATAAATGGGAGGGTTGTATCACGAAGTGCACCCAGCATAAAAATCTCTGACAAATACAGATCATCTGCTGTGGCTATCCTTAGAGAGGGAGAAAAAATAGAATAAAGTGAATATGCCTGGTCTGGCATGTTTGAATTTTTATTTATTTATTTTTAACAGTCAACCTGCCCTCCTCTCGCAACGTTACAAAGCAAGTACCACACATACCACTACAGATGCCAGTGTTTAAAGTTTAAAGTTGGGTGTTGTCTAGCCCTGCCCAATGGTCCAGCCATTCTTCCTTTTAACGTCATCATGTCAGTCAGGAGGATTGTCAGGTGGGGTGCCGTTGTGTTGTCTGTCATGTCTGTCAATACGTTTCTTGGGGTAATAATAGATGACACAATCAGCGTTAAAATAACACACGTACAAACCAAACTGTGAAGACATGTCTCAGTATTCAACAAAGCAATGTAGTTCCTGGAAGTGGACTAACCAATACCCAAGTACCGAGTACCCAAAATATTAATAAAGACACATGGTGCAATATCTTAGTTGTTCATAGGACCAAGCTCTCATGGAGAGAGATCTCTGAAGTTGTACCTGGAATCTGCGGGTAACATTCTCCCGACATTCTCCCGATGTGTGAATCGCACCCCCCAGTTCTTGAATCATCACTTGCATCTCAGCTGCCTTTGATCCCTCATTATTTCATTAAAAATACAAAGCAAAACACAAATTTAAGTCTGAATAAAATGAAGCACTTGTCAAGGTCAAGGTCAAGGTCCAGGGTCATGAGATAATGCTGTGAATGTTTTTTGTGTGTGTGTGCTCACTTCATCTAAACCACACACCCGTTATCACTGAATGCAATGTTGCAGTTGCATTTTGGTGGTAGTGCACCAAGCATAGAAACTGAAAAATAACCTGATGTAAATTCTTCAGGTGCTAGCTGTTAACCCAACAATGTAAAACCTGCAGTGTAATTATCCTGCTATTTCAGGAATGTAGTACATTAACTAATTAAGAACACACCATGTTCTTTCGGGTTTCAGGGCTGTGGCTCACACATTGTTTCTCCCATTTACATCATTATATATCAGGTTCGACGTGTTTCCACATTATAATGAACATGATGCAACATTTAGTTTGAAATAAAAAATACTTTGGAAGTCCCGGAACAGGGACATGCACATGACTAAAGAGGGGCAGGGGCTTAAAGTCAGAAAAGGACAGTATGTGCGTGCCCACATTCTTTTTTCAGGCCGGTAGATTAATGTAGATTAATTAATTTACAACTATTAAAGAAAATACTTAAAAAGCAAACTACCAGTTGTTTATCCTGTGTAGCTGTAAGTGTTATGTATTTGCCATTTCTTTTTTGTCAACAAATGAGTTTATTCTTATTATCATAATACTGAGGTTTGGAAGAAGTGCAATTCAGCTGCAATTCTAAAAGGCAATAAAACACAGGTTTATTGTTATTGTTGAATATAAAGACTTTAACATTGAACATTGGAAAAAAATACAAAAATTAATAATGGAAAAAATGTGAAAATCATTTTCCCTGCTTCCTCCCTTACAGTAGCAACCTTCTGGGGACCATGTCCCTGTAGATGTGTATTCATCCTCCGTTGTGATTTATGGGGATGTCTGTTTCAATAGTGAGCAGGAGATCAGAGAGCCTCTCTTTATTACTACTGTGACTACTGTGACTGTTACTAGGAACAGCAAAGTCACAATAAACTCAAGAAGCTGAAGTTTTGTGGCAAGATAAACAGCCGACACAGACAGCTGTCATATTAGACTATGCTTAACTCTCATCAACAAGCAGTTATCGCTCCACTGTCACGTCTCATCTACGCAGTGGAGTTCTCGAGGAGGCAGCGGCTTCTCTCTCTCTCTCCA
The DNA here is from genome assembly GCF_019176455.1 of Solea senegalensis. Taxonomy (NCBI): domain Eukaryota; kingdom Metazoa; phylum Chordata; class Actinopteri; order Pleuronectiformes; family Soleidae; genus Solea; species Solea senegalensis. Next base: position 14,603,966 of record NC_058024.1, on the reverse strand, counting down.
CAAGGAAATGCGTATGCTAGAAAACCACAGCATTTTTTGACATCCCTACGTACAAGAGGAATTTATTTATTCATTAAAAAAAAAAAAAAACACAAAAAGGGCACTTTTTTAATACGAGGCAAAAAGGGCAGGGGCTCAAGCACCACTTGGGCCTTATGTGTGCACGTGCCTGCCCCTGAAGTTAGTAAAAAATCTATATTAAAATCTAAATGACTAATCTGTAATAAGAAATACATAATTGAACATAGACCAGGATTATTAAATAAAAAAAATAAAAAATACATAAATAAATAAAACAAATATGTAAATACTGTCACAATCAAAAAACTTATTTGATTTAGTTTGATAAAAATTGATTGACAGTGTCAGTGTATTCAGTAGATACTGTATGTTTACAGAAAACATCTGAAGGTAAAATGACTAAATCCTTGAGTGTGTTTTGGAAGATTCCCTCACTCTGGAGCTGAAGAAAGCTATACCTTTATATGCTTCTGCACATCGTTCTCCTATTATGTGAGTGATTGCGGCTCATGTTAAACACCCGATGCAATGAAATTATCACAAGTTAGTTGATATTAAGAGAGAATAAATCATTTGCCCGAGTCTGTTTACAGTTTCAAATGCAGTCCCACAAGGCTTGACATGCAGTCATGGTCCCAGTGGGTGTTACCATGACAATATCGCCAGGATAACATCATGATAGCACACAGCTCCTGCCATAAGTACAAATACAGAGGAGTAAGTATTTTCTCCTTTCATGAAATACACCTCCACAAAGGAATGAAACGACTTTGCTATGTCACTGCCATGCCACACATATCACTGTGGACCAGTATGAAGGTTTGACTGGTTATGACCTGTGATCTATGAACATGTAATGTTTGTAGTGATCCAAGCTGTATGTTTTGATATCAAATCATGCCCTCTGCTGTTCAGGCAAGAAGGTGACTGTTTACTGTATATGGAAATGTCTTGTTTTTTGTTCTGTAGGCGGAACAGGTTCCACAGAGTAGAGTCTGCAAAAGAGTTCAATGAGGTGGAGCACATCATGAGGTACTATAGTTGAACATGAAGAAAAGAAAAGGGCATTTCTATGAAAAGTACAGACACTTGAGGGTAGGGTGCAGCTGTGTTTCTTGTCAGTTACAGAAAAGGTCATACATGCTCATGAATTATTTGAGCAATCACAACCTATTTGTACTTTACTTTGTTATTTGTATTTCTAGCAACTTGTACTTATACTCCACTACATTTTCTCTAACTATCTTTGTTACTTGTTACTGGTAGAGAAAAATGTATTATTTGGCCTTCTTTCAAATAGCAACTCACATTCCTAAAAGCACAAACCACACGAGCACCACGAGCAGAGCCAGGAGTTGAACCCACAGCCCTCCTGTTGAAAGATATTTTGCCCTACATTTTATAACAGAAAATTACTAGTACAGTACAGTAAGTGTCATATACTTTAAGACTTTTACTTTATAAAAAGTGACTTCAGCTTCTACCAAAATCATTTTCTGGAACAATACTTGTACCTTTACTCAAGTATCCCTTTTAGATACTTTACACAAGACTGCAAGCACATGTGCTGTAACATACATTTTCCATTACAATAGTCTTACTGAACCACATCCAGTATAACAGCGTTGGTGGCACCATAGCTACTTCACTCCATTGCCATTCCTCTCTGGTGGTACATACAGTTTTCGTTTTCTTTCTTACTTAGCAACCTGTCTGGTTGAGACACTTACTGATTGGATGTTTTCATGGGCATAGATGTCTTCTATACATAATGGCCCTCTGCTTCCCCGGGGGTCCGTAACCTGCAGCTCCTCAGACCCTCTGTAGGGGCTCCCTGTAGCTTTGAGAAAGAAATGATTTTTTTTTATATTTCAAATGAAACACATTAAGGTGATGAATTCAATTGTTTTAATAAATAATCAAGTAAAATATGCAAGGGTAGAATACGTTTTTGCGGCTCCAGATAAACTTGATCTGATGAGCTTAACCACATATATCATCTGATTTTGTGTGAAAAGGAGCCCTCTGCAGCATTGTAATGTTTGGCAGTATGACACCCCTGATACACTTTTATGTACAGTGCATGGAGGATATTTTAAAACAAATATTTAATTACTGATTAAGGGGCATTACTGTCTTATTGAGGCATTCACTCAGGCTCCTTCTCTTACATTTACTAAATCTTTCCACTATATATCACATTTAATGTCAGACTCAACTGAGCTATACGGGCTACATGGAAACTTTTACCATGTATTGGGTTCTTACCTGTAAGTATCTCATCCATGAGATTCAGCGCTGCATCTGTGCTCTTGACGACGTGACCGGTGGTTTACCTATGTAACGTAGTTTACCTTGACTTTTGCTTCACTATTGCTGCTGTACACAGTATTTAAGAGCAACCATTTCCTTCTAATTGAAGTGCAAGGGTTTGTTTGCTATAAAGCCACATTGAGTAAATGATTTATTTATTTTTTTACAGAGATTTACATCTTCAGTGGGAACCGATGGGCTGGGAGCTGAGAGCCACAGATAAGGTTGAAGTTAAAGCAATGTCTCAAAAAGATACAGACTTAATTGATTTCAATACAATATAATACAGAAAATATAGAATAGTCCTTTAACCAGTCAGAGCTCTATGATGCCCGTGTCCCCATGTGAAGCAGAACACTGTTAAAAAAAACAAAAAGTTTATTTGCACAGTATCTGCAATACCTTTATTAGTTTTTGTTTTTTTTAAATGCAGGCTTAAGTTAATTTGATACTGAGAACAGAGAACTACCCTCTTCAAATTGAAAACAAGTGTAAAAGACAGGCAGCGGCTCAGAGCACATCAGAATTTAGCTCCATGATAAAAATACTGCCACGTTCTGTCCATAACAAACTCCTGCAGAAGATCACAGTCACAGCAGACAGCAGAGTTTACATGGAATGTCCTCGGGAAGGAAAAACTTCAGGTCACACTATGGAAAAGATGACTTCTTATGTGATGTCCTTCTGTCGGGGAGGCCTGTGAATGTTCCTGATCACACATTTCACCATCCACTCAATACCTTCGTTCACTCCGTCCCTGCACGACACGAAAGGATGAGTTAGTCATGTTGTAGAATTTCAAAAGCCTTCTTTCTGAACAGTTTTCATGAAAAAAAAGAACCTAGAGACAGAGGTGACAGAGCACATGAAACAGTGAGGCCTCTAGTTCTTCCGTGGTGTGTTGATTATTCAAGCACATTTGTGTTTCCTTTTTAATAAATAACGGCAGTGTACAGCAGTGTTTTCTGTGTTGTTTGTTTCCACTTCCTTGAATTGTATTGGTCTATACACATGGCATAGTAATTTTCCATTACAGAGCTTAAGTGCAATTCTGTCAGTGCATAACACTAAGCTATATAGTTTACACAGTAATTTGGCACAATTTATCACTTAAAAATGAACACCAGCATTATCTTGAACAATACGATATGACACAGTCTTACTGAGGAGGCAGTGTGTAGTGTGCCTCAGATATGTAAACGTATGTGTCCACAATGTGTCTCAGTGTGGTCGGAGCATTTAGATCTGAAGATGCATTCAGGACACATTTACATCCGTCCACACTTGATCACAGGTTTAACACATTATTTTCCTTTGACTACATAAACAATACTGTACAAACATTGTTGTTTTGTTACAGTGTCCAGGTCTACAAAAGTTGCATCATGTTCAGAAGAGTCATAGGCAGTGTGCAGAGACAATAATACAGTTGTGTTCATGCTAAAAACTGGTGCAGGTTGCTCCCACAGTGAGAATTAACACAGACAAATCCTAACCACAACCATAATGGATAATAAAGCATTGGTCTGATTAAAGGCTAAGTAAATCACATCTCTGTCACATGCACTTTATCATCTCACGGAGCAGCAGTCTTACCCTGTGAGGGCAGTACAAGGCTGCACTAAACAGTCCCTCTTGCCAATCTTTGGGGCACAGTCGCTGAAGGCTGTTTTAATGTCCGGCACTGACATACAGTCCTGGGAAGAGAAGAGACACTCGACTTAACTGAAGGCTACAACAGCAAAAATACAGTCACACACAACCACAGCCAAATAATAAACAGTTTCTCAAATCAGACTAATGGTTTTCTTTGCCTAATAAACGGAGCAGCCTGTGTTTTGGACAACTGGATAGATACAACTATGAATCTGACCACTAACCTTGATTTTTACTGAACATTAAGCCTACAGTGACGTGCTGCATGTCTGACCAACAGTCCAATATAACGAGCTGTCCAGACTCATAATAGACATCGTGAAAGTGTTAGTTTTATTTAATATATGGATATACTGTATATAAAGTCAACTGATGCTGTGTAGCCACTGTATCAGTGTACAAGTTTATCAAGAGAAACAAACACTTGCGGAGACAAACCACTGTGGCATAATAAAATGTAAGATATGGGTAAATAAAGACTGAGTTGTCTGGTTAAAGATGGCGAGGAATTGAAAATTATAGTCTTAGTAATCAAAAAAGATCTTAAGAGTACCGGAACATCCTGCTTGTTGGCCAGCACCAGGAGAGGAACACCTTCTAATGCATCATTGCTGATCATTTTCTCTGTAAGGGAAGAGAGTTCATTCATCAATTAGCAAAAACCTTCCATTGTCACATTTGTCTCCTTGTTATTGTTTTATTTATGTATTACAAAGCATTTTATGAACGCCTGTTCTCCAGGGATCGACAAATTTAATAAATCATAAAAGCCCATAATGAATATCTTAACGCATTCTAAGTTGTTATTGTACACACAGGATTACAGAGTGTTACTCACCAAAGGCCTCCTTTGATTCCGACAGGCGTTCTTCATCAGTTGAATCGATAACATAGATGACTCCATGGGACTCTGCATAGTACTATAAATACAAATGCGGAAGACAAACGGGACGTGAGAGGAGAATGTACAGCCGAATGTTGGACAAACTTTTTTTTTTGCTTGTTAAAATGTGTTGACAGATGAGAACTTTAATAGATGTGTTTTGTTCACCAGTCATCAGATTCAAAAAACAAGTAGAGTATTTAAAATGCTTTCAAAATGCAACAGCTTGTCAAAGCAAAAACATGGTAAAAAGCGAAGTATATCCTCAGCCTCAGAAAGTGCCTTACAGCTCATTAAATTCTTAACCTTCAATCAATCAATCAATCAAACTTTATTTACATATATAGCACATTTCATACAAGGCAATGCAACTTAAAGTGCTTCCGAGGATAAAAACATATACGATATATAGTAATACGATATGTGAGCCGTTAGGTAAATTGGACACACTAAATTGACCATAAGTGTGAGAGTGAGAGTGAATGGTTGTTCGTCTCTATATGTGGTGGTCTGGCGGACTGTCCAGGGTGTACCCCGCCTATCGCCCTATGGATATATGGATATAAATGGATATATGAGCCGCAAGAGTCGCACACTATGCAGTTGCAGCAGGCGCAGCACAAGGTGTGTAAGCTGTACAGCTGAAATGTTTTAATGCTCTAAACGATTTCCCATGACACCACCCAACAACCATTTCAGCTGACAAATGACTGGTATTATGTGAAAAACAGCAATGGAGAAGTGAAGAAGTGGGGAAAAGAAGAGAGGAAAGTAAGTGAGGAAATGCTATCATGGAACTCAAACAGCAGCAGGGGAAAACACTGGAGACTAAAATACTAGGGTGATCTAAACAAAAAGCAAAAGAAGGTAAAAGAGAAATTAAGTAGTAACATTATATTTTATAATGTAATGAAATAGATGTGTGTCAAACCCTAAAATTAAATAAAAAAAAAAGTACAAATAAATAATAAACCTCATGTAAAATCCAGGTTCAGAAGGTGGGTCCTAAGTCTATGAACATTCTCTGCTGCCCTCAGGTCTTCAGGGAGGCTGTTCCAGAGACGAGGACCATAATAAAGAAAGTTTTGGTTCTAACTTTGGTTATAATTAAAAGACTGCTACCTGAATACTTGAGGGTTCTCTGTGTTTTCAAACAAGATATTTTAAAATATGAATTTAAGTATAAAAGTATAAAATATCTTGTCAGATTTCCCCTGAGAAAAGTGGTACTCACTTTGTCCCACAGAGACTGGAGCTCCTCCTGACCTCCCAGATCCCAGAACATTAGTCGAGCCTTACCCACGTCGATTGTGCCAACTGCGGAATAAAAAATGCAGGTCAATCAATTACCTGCTGTAAATTGTGAGATACAAAGCATCAGGTGATCACAGTGCAAGAGTGAGTTGGACTTAAAAAAAGAGCTGGCTACAAGAGTAACAGTTGCGGTTGCATCTGTATCTGGATCACCATTAAAATCTAATAATTTCTTTATTTTCATTTCAGGAGAGAGCAGCATATTTCAGTTTTGCTTGTTTTTAAAAACAGTGATGCACCCAGGGTTGTCACACTAATCCATCACACTCACTGTCACTTACTGTTCAGGCCAACTGTAGTTGTGATCTTTGATAAACTCATTCCCTTGTAGTTCTTACTGAACTTCGTTTTGGTTTGTTCCAAAAAGGTCTGCAGTGAGAGAAAGATGACAGTCAGCTTTATGCAGACTTGGCATTATGAATTACAGTACTCACTAGGGGTGGGGAATCACATCAATACGATATACATGATACCAACAATATCACAATTACAACGATTCTATGATAATCAGTACATTGCAAGACAATCATATATCCATGCATCATGATGTCTGTCTAACTGAAAAAAAAAACATCCATGAAAATTTGAAAAGTGCAGGATTTCTCCATTTATTCACAACATAGAGAACAAAGTTCATAAAGTAAACGCCCTTTTCAACCAGGAAACTTTTGCACAACTTTCCCTCATTAATTTGATCAGTGCTGCCCGGTGACTGAAACTGGCAGGGACATATCGATGATTGTATTGTATACTTTGTCCCACCCCTAGAAATCACACATCATTATATTAAATGACATCTAAAATAATAGACACTGCCATAGCTTAAAGCTGTAGTGTGCAACTTTCAACATGAATGAATTGTCATTTCATTATGTCCTCATAATGACAACAAACAATTCTTGAATCTTGAATCTTGTCAAACATTGTCAAATTAGTTCACACAATGCTGATTAAGACTATCAGCTTCACATGTCGACATCTGTGTGCCTCGATGGAGCTGTCCTTAGAGTGATGTTTTTCATCATGACTGATAGAGGGAAGGGGACATGACAGTTAAGGAGTAAAGTGAGACAACTGTGAACGTCAAGTTAAGGCATTAACCCCAGTTCTCTAAACCATAAGTAAGGTAATGACATACTTAAACAGATGGAATATGGATCAGGAGGCTCTGCAGGCTCACCTGAGGTATGAGATAACTCTAGGGGTTAGTTGGAGTATTGTGGAGGTGCAAGGAGACAAAGGGGACATGTCAGACTTGTGTAAGGACCACAGGTTTGGAAACTTTTCACAGACCCCCCTGGCAGCCACGGACCACTATAATAAACAGAGAATGACTGATAAAAAAAACAAAAAAAACAGTGCAACTCACCGTTTTACCAGCATTGTCCAGTCCCAGGATTAAAATGCAGTATTCGTCCTTTTGGAACATGTATTTATACAATCCAGATAACAATGTATACATGATTGAACAATTGTAAACAACACCGGTTAGTCCTGTCTATGTTAGCTCGATCAACTAGCCTAGCCTACAAAAGAGGCTAAACATAGCAGGTTACGTCGGTGTGGCTTCATTATACTGGAGCTAAACGAATACGTCTCACATTAAAAGAGATTACCGGACACAGATACAGAAAATAATTCAGTAAAGTCGACGTTTGAAGCTTTCTCCGTACAAACGCCACACTGATGCTACGTGTTGTCTTAACCAGGAAGTGAAACAGCAGGAGTTGTGGGTAATAGAGTATAAAGCAGGTTCAATAAACCGGTTATGTGAACAGAGCCACGCGAGATGAAAACTACATTTCCCAAAAAACATCTTGATGTTATCTTTAAAAGTACTCGTCCCAAAGTTTGTGGTTCTCAGGGGCAATAACGTAAGAAAAAAGGTTAGACGACCATCACTGTACAATCACACATTGTTTATTGTACATCCCACAGCGTTATTATAGTTTTTGACGCAATACTCATTTCTATTTATTAGATTTTCACTTTATTTGATAAAGCTTGCTGTACAACGCTCATTGCCACCACCACCATCATTATTATTATGTCATTATCTCATCATAGCGACCATCATTAGTGATCACATTCATTGGCTATGTGAACATCTTTGAACAATACATCAAATCAATAGCACATTATGAATATATTAACGTAAACACTATAACAATGTTTGACATTCAACTTCAAAATACAATTTTCCCGAAATTAGAAATAATCTGGTTTCGTCACCAGTTTGCTAGGTTGCTGATAGTACAACCAGCTAACATTGAGAACAATATTATTGCTGACATATTGAGTCACTGTTAATGATACATGTAATTTATTCTATATCATCTTATGGTTTTTGGTCACATACTGATGATTACTGCTGCTGGAAATGACTTTTTGCATATAGTAAATATATGGCCCAAACAGTATGGTACAGTTATAAAATTCAGTTAATTGCTAACTACCCTCTTACAGTGAATCCAATGTATCAGTGTGCTATACCCTACTGCTCCAACTTATTTGGCTTACAACAAAGCATTCCATACATAAAACACCCATTTCAATAATTTGGAATTTGGAAGTGGAATTGTGAAATATTTTATTTTTAAATGTATTAACCCATGTTTTGAGTAGAGTTGAGGCTGTTCCCAATGGGATTTCTCCTTGTACTAGGAAAGGCAATTCCAATGATCACTCACAGCAGTCATTGTCTCCAATGAGTCTTTCACTTTGGGACTTTGGGACTTGGTTTACAACACAAAGAACCTGTGTCATTGAATATGTAAACAGATATAGGAATCGTTTTCCCATGGTATCTACACAAAGGGATGCATAGAAAAAGCACCTGCATCCTTATTGACATCTAGATACTGCTGCATCTTTTATGACAGAGATCATACAGAACTGCTAACCGCATACCACTAGACACACAAAAGTTTGGTTTTCTCAATTGTAGCTTTGAAATGACCCATGTTCAAACATGTTGCCCTATCCCAGATGAGTATCTGACTGACTCAGAATTTGTGTATAAAACCCCCCACTCATGGAAAGTGGAATGGGCCACATCACGCTGGTGGCGGATATGGATCCAATGACCACAGGCCTAGTGTTTGAACATATAGAGTGGTAATGTCACTTAATTTAAGCTTTGTTTCAGTATGTGTAAACCATAGTAATATGTTCATAGTTACAATTTAATCAACCTTGTTGGTTTAATTTCATTTAAGATGACTAAATGCCACATGATTAGCCAGTAGAGGTCAGTAAAAGACAGTAAACAGTATGTTGATGTAGGTGGCCTGAATCCGACATGCTGTGCCTTGTTAGACTAAGAAGTTGCCTTTCCTTCAGGTATGTATACATACTGTATTGCTTTATATTCCTTATTGCTATATGTTGTTTCAGATTGCCACACATGTTCATTGTGGCACCTGGATATAGTTCAAAATAGTGGACTTCAGCCTTGTCAGTCTCCTACACATTTTTGAAATTGGCAATCCACCATTTGTACACATGAGGCCCGGTGTACTTGCAATGCAAAAATAGATTCAAATTTATTTATACATCCTTGTCTCCTACACATTCTAACCAAGGACAGGAAAATCTAGCTATAGCACACCAGTTCGCACATACGGTGGTTCCTAAACGGTTTGATTCAAGTTGTTTGTCACAGTTACACAAGTCTACAGTAATAGAGGTGAAAACACTGTGAACATTCACCTGTCACTCCACAAACATAAGTGGTAGAACTGAGTGGCTGTTACAACGCTGACTACAACTAAAGTCTTTGATGGCATAATTTGCTCTTTGCTGTTGTGATCTGTCTCCATGTGGCACCTTGTGATGTATGTCATCCTCTGCACACATTTGTACAATGTCTTTGGTTCATGTGATGTTTCATATAATCCATCAGCTTTGCGTGTGCAAAAGTCACTGTCAGGATACGCAACAGTGATGTAATGGAAGCAACTGTTCTGTTTCGCTGTGGTAGTGCCGCTGGTGCTGGTGATATGCTCCTGTGTGTCTTGAGTACTTTGAGAAGGAGAAGGCGAGGCTGTGGGGGGAGTTCGTGCAGAAGTTGTCCCCTGATTTGTCCAGTCTACAAAAGAAAAACCAAATTCCCTCTGAGCATTTTTGAAATTGACAGTCCATCATTTGTAAACATGAGGTCCATTATACTTGCAATGTGAGAATAGATTCAAATTTAAGGTCATAAACAAATACAAACACAGTGATGCAAACTAACCTGAATTGAATTTCCTGTAATTGAGCCACAACTAATGTATTTGTAATTTGTATATGTGAGACATGGTGAACCAAGAGGCAACCGTTAACTACTGTATTGATTTAATGTTTCCACTTACTCACAAAAAATAAAATAGGATGTTTTTGTGTGAGACCAAGCAGAATATTCTTCTTCAGTACAGGGCATGTTGGGCGATCACAGTACGTGAAATATATTTCAGGAATTACTTAGTAAATAGTTTTATAGGAAGAATTATCGATCATCTGGTCAGAGGATCTCACCTTCACTTAGCTGATGTTTTAGATATGATATCAGTGGATATTTGCCCTGTTTACAGAACTGTCCAGAGAAGTCGTCCATGTCCAGTGTCCACACAGCAGCTCCACCCAGCTGCCTGCTCTTCAGATACTCCACCTGTAAGACAAACTCGACTGTTCATGATATTTGTGGTAACAAGTAGTTTAATTCCAGTATTACTTTGCACCTGTATAATCTCAATTAAAAACATTTGAATTGAAAGTATGCATTTGCTCCTTAAAACCAGAGGGCTTCAAACCACTAGATTCATTATAAAGCTCCAGCAGTTTTACTATTATTTTTCCATCTGTGGTATATTTAATTTTTTTCCCTAACTCTATAAAGTGGTCCTCAGTACCTACTATATTATTCAGAATTGTTAAGATTAATGCCTTCGTCAAGAAAGTGGGGTTTTCAACTGTGTCCATTTGTTGAATTGTTTGCTACCAGGTTTAGAGAAAAACTATGGAACAGATTTTCATGAAACTCCACGGAGGTATGGGTACAGGCTAGTAAAAAATCTATTCAATTTTGGTGTGAATCCAGATAAATGAGCATATCCAGAATAGGCTTGAATGAATTTACGGAGATTATTGGGGAGAGGCATGAACTCTTAGTGCCAATCTAGTTTGGTAATTGTATTCCTGTGTGCATGTGTTTGCAAGAAGGATGTATTAAGAATGGAACTAGAGAGAAGGACTTTACCCAAACCTAATATAGTTTAACAACAGATAAATACTGTATATATACTGTACCTTAGCATCATAGCTGGTCTGGTTGTCAAAGCCCACCCACTGACTGCCTTTGACAGCGTACAGAACTTTCTGAGTGTCGATCCACTGAACTGAGGCACCTTTCAGGAAAGAGCAGGTCTGAAAAGGAAAAAGAGTAGCGGGGGTCAAATTCAAATGACCTGGAGGCCAATGAGTGTCTAGTTTGGTCAAGAAGAGGCCAGTTTAGAGAAAAAAAAATCAGTAGCGGGTGGGCAATATGATCTTAAAGTTATAATATTTCATGATGATATCACAAGTAAAACATTCATGTTGACATCTAAAATAAAAAAGTAAAAGTGTTTTGATATGGATGTATACTTCACAATGAAAACATATTAATGATGCAAAACAAATTTAGTAATATCAAAAACAGAGGAAAAAAATCTAAAATTAAGTAAATGACAACATGGACAACTATAATTAAAACACCAAACAAGCTCATGTGTATTTAATTTAATGTTATATGCAATACATTTAATATTGTGATAATTATAATCTAATGTCTTGTAATATATATTATTATATATTTTTTTAAAACAAGAACTGAATTTGACGTCTCTCCTAAAGTTACGCAGCCATGTAAATGTTCTTTTGTTACCTCATAGTAAGACCAGATGCCCCTCCACTGGGTGTAGGGCCCCGGGTCACCGGGGCCACTGTACGGAGCACCCAGGTCTGTTGCACTGGTGGAGAGTTTAAAAGAACGGGAGCGGGTGGAAAAACCCAGTAACAGCTTCCCTGCTGGGGCTCCTCGCTCCAACCAGTACTGTATCACATAATCCTGACAGGAAAGTCAGAAGAGAAATTACAAAAAACCCCAAAGCGGCCTAACTGTCACCAACAACCACACCACTGAGTTCACATCGTTTACCTCCATTTTATTGTAGAAGAATGATATCTAGGTAACAGTTGTGGTTACTGTCTTCATTATCACTATGTATGCTAAATAATTAAGTTATTTTAAGGTGACACAGTTAAACATCCTATGCATAAATAGCAAAAAAGCCAAAAAAAAAAAAAATGCATTTACTATGTTAGCATTGTTGTTAGAGTAGAGTGGACAGTGGTGGGCTGTTGTTCCCTCTTGATCATCATGCAGGTCAAGCATTTTTACACTGATGAAATCCAAATACCTGCATGCACACACACACACACACACATAGAAGACAGAGAGGACAAGTATAAGACAAATACAATCCTAACAAAAAAATAAAGTGAATGAAAAAAACAACAACATTCATCTTACTTTGCCATTTCAGTGATTTCATATGCTGCATCAATAACATCTGGAAGTGCTGCTGCAGCCACAGAGAGAATGAGCCGTGGGTGACTGCCTCCATAGCTCTCAGCTTCATAGGCCTCTGAAAGTTCCTAGAAATCAGTGGAAGCTCATTTCAGTCAGCGATCTGAAATGTGCCTTATCTTTTTATTTCACAGTACTGCAGATCTATTTCAGGTTTGTCATCGTTTCGTTCAATAACTAACAGGGAGAGCGATATAAATAATTTGACTCAAATGTTTTATTATCTCTGTCTGCAAAAAAAAATGGAATTACAAATCAGATTATGTATGAGGTGATGAGTTTTTCTACTGAGACTGAGGAGAACATGATTAAGATCAGCCATGCTGGAAGATGTAAAGTTAATGTAAAGAGAAATGTAAAGATTAAATGAGGGAGTAATGGAATATTACAGATTCCATCTGTCATAAAACACCAAAGACAAAAAAAAGAATATCCGAAAGGTGAGGCAATCTTACTGACCACTCAAAGCTGCTCTACACTACAGTTTTGCCATTCACTCACACTTTCATACAGCACATCTAAGTTTCTTGCCTAAGGACACATCGGCATGTAGAGCCGGGAATCGAATCCACAACCTTCGAGTTGAAAGACGACTAAAATTACGCCCAATATAATCTAAATATAGCTTCTCATCAATTTGTCACTGATCATTTCCACTGTGCATCTCTTATTATTGGATATCAGTTGTTTACACTTGTTGCACGTTATAGTGGTGAACTATCTTTTTTTTTTTTGGACCTGCTGTTACTTGAAGAGCCCAAAAAACTAATGAACTGGAGGACATGGCTTCTCAGTGGGAAAGATGATGAGACTTTCATTGCAGATTATGAACAGGTTTTACAATGGCTGGCAGTGTAAGTTGGTAATACAGTATGTCACATTTCGAAACATACAAACACTGAACAAAATACTATGATCCTTGAAGACATGCCCTTAAAACTCAGGTTCATATATCCTGGGTATCCCTTTGGTGGTAATGGGGAAATTTTAACCAGTAAGTTGAAAAGGTGTCTTATTCTTCCATCCAAACACTGACGTCAGTATTCTATTCCACAGTGAAAGACTTGAAAAGAAACTGACCAGGGGCATGGATTTAAACTGACGACACATTCACAGATTCAAAGAATTTAACTTCTCTTCCATTTATTTACTTTAAATCACCAATGTGTAACCTCTGTCGTGATGAAAAAAGACACCACTCTGTGTCTCCACAGACAAAACACTAAACATCAAGATTTCTGAGACTTGCATGACATAACCAGTGCAGTGATGTAACTGTCTTAACTTCAATCTATGAGAAGTAGAACTGGTGAACATTATGGATACATTAAAATGTTGAATGACAGACAAATAGTATTCAAGGTTATGGGGTATTAGTTTTGGCTCATACTAAAGATGTTTTACTCAGTGACAACAGCAAAACAAAATCTAGGGTCAATATGGTACATATACTTTTTGATTATGGGATCATAATCAAGGTCACATAAATCCTGGGTTTTGTGATAAATGTGTCAAATTGCAAGAGGTAAAAGAGTCGAAATAGAAAACATTATCCCATAGCTATGAGTCATAGTAGGGAAAAAAATACAGGGAGATTTTCGGCCCACCTTGCAGAGCAGGGTAAACCTGTGCTTGTCCTCTGCAGGACTTCCAGGAGCACCGAGATACTCCCAGGCCAGGTCCAAGCCATCAAATCCATGAGTCCTCAGAAATGTGATCGTAGATTGGATGAAGGTCTGACGGTTGGCAGATTTGGACACCATGGTAGAGAATCTGCAGCAGGTAATAACAACAGTGAGTGTGAATAGTATGTGCCACAGTAAACTGAGGTTAGGCTGTTGTGTGAAATATCATGTTAATTTGTGGTCCAACCAACTAATACCTTGACATGATGTGAGTTGTGATTTGGCACTACACAAATGCAAATCTTCAAATCTACTTTTTTTATTCTTCATTTATTTTTTGGGGAATCATTTATTGACTAGTGAAGTGTTGCCTTGGAACACTACCTCACATTAAAAGTGATGTTACACATGTCATATGTCATACATATTCCTGTAACAATTTAAAACAAGCAATGTTTGGATAAATATGTTTGGGCAAATAACCAGTTTCTACAACCACAATTTACTTGAGACACTAAATGAATAAGTGCTTTTCTACAGAGGTCAACTCACTGTGATCTGTCGTCCTCAAACTCGGTGACTGCCAACAAGGTCTTCAGTCTTGGGTTTCTGTTCAGATGCACACAGAAAATGACTGGCATTTGAACATCTACGTTCATGTGAGTTGACATCACTTCCATGCACCACTTGTTACCTGTTCTTAAGCTCATTGAATGATTCGTAGAGGTTATCGTTCCACTCATATTCGGCGATCTCGTTGGTATGGTCGAGGGTCGCAGAGGCATAAACCAGGTGGGTGCACAGGAAAGGATCCACATTTTCAGGCAGGAATCTTCCCACGTCAGGTCTGTACCGTGACCAGTTGGTGAAATAACACACCAGTTTGGTTGTGGTTGCTGCAATATTAACAGAGAATGAATAAATAAATAAATAAATGAATGAATAGTACACTACTTGAGTCTAGTTAAACATTAAATCATTTTAAATGTGCTGCATACCAGTCTGAATGAAGAGTTGCAGAGCCACTGTAAGATGTACAATTTACACGTGATTACAGGAGAAAGCGCTGCACATGATGATAAGAGAATGATCAGGACAGCATATAGAAGGTCTTACCAAGTGCGCTTGCTATTCCAGCATTCATCTCAGCTATGTTTGCTCTTCACAGAGTCTCCCATCATGTGACAGAGGTTACAAGCAGAATGCTTCCACACTGTAATGCCACTATAGTCTTACATCTCATGTTACTAGGAGTCACGTGGTATAGTATTCAAATGCAAAATGCCTTCACCTAACTTTCCCCTTCCCTCCAAGATTCATGGTAGGTATGTTGTATACGCAGGGTTTGATGGTAGACCATTACAGGACAACCATCGGCACTGATTTAAAAAGAAAAAAGGAAAAAAAGATCAAAGTTATTCTCACAGAAAGGACAGGATCTAGACACTGATAGTCTTTAGTGTGACCCACTTGCACATCATTGCCTCAGGCATTTTTGACATTAAAACCCATTTTTGAAACTCATCAGTGTAATGGTGATATGTTGTTGTTGACTGCACTTGACAGATTCAGACTGCAGGACAAAAGACGTGTTATACTGGAGTGTCTGCCTTTTACCTCCATATCAATGTCTGAGGATAATTCATGTTAACAGCTGCAGTCAAGCTTTAACACTTAATGGAAAATGGAAAACACTTGACCTTACAATAAGCAAGTAACAACAAGGTAATAGTAAAGTAATAATTTGTAACGTCATCTTATTTTGGTAGTAATCTCCTAATAACTTGGTAATAACAATAGAAAGTATATGTGGGATTTAACTTTTCAACAATTTTGTGTGACTTTTTTTATTACTTTTAAACAATATGTTATAGCTGTTATCTCCTTATTGTCACACTGTTACCATTATTATTACCATAATATTACTTCCATTTTACACAATTATTAACATACTTTTACAATGTTGTAATCATTTGAAGATACAGGCTGATGGTCTTCCCGCTGGGCATTGCTGCCTGACGCACCTCCACCGGTGTCCCAGTACAAGTGTGCACCTCTGAAAGAAACTTGCTGCAAGGCCTAAGACCCTAACCTGTCACTCAACCTAACCATGGGCAATGGCTACTGAGATGTCTCTGGGGGTCGTTAGGTGGGAGCCTCCCTTTGTCAGTGTTTCGCTCTTATTCCCACTACACCTCTGTAAGGCTAGACGGTGAGCTCTGGTGTCCCACTGTCACCCCCCCGCCCCCCCGTGCCAGTTTACACTGCTCCTATACAACCCAAACAGCAGTGCCATGTTCAACTAACCCAGGCTCCGTTCATGCCACTCCAGGTAGTGACTAGTGCCGATGGTTCCATGCAGCGCTGCCACCTTCGCCGCCTCTCTGCAATCTTCTGCCAGGTCTGCATACCTGGACTGCTTCCACTTGGTAGCCTCCATCCATGGAAATGCACCTTGGGACCTGATGTGAGACCTAAGCAACAGTAGCTTAGTTTGGCCTGTGGTCTGTACGGTTGAACAATGAGGTGTGACAGGCCTGTGACAAATGGAGGCAATCAATAGAATGATTGTTAGAAGTTGTTCTGATAAGAACCTGCAAAGATTGAAACATGTTTGGGTAATTATTTACTCAGTGCAGTGGTATAGCACTCTGCTCACTTAAGGCCAGGTTGTAATTTGGGTTAGTGGACATTAATGAATAAATTCATTAAATTATCATATAATTGAAAATGAAAATGGCAGGGGATGCTGTGTTTATATGCTATGTGTCACTTTAAAGCCCCATAATGTCCAGAACTATATGTATATGAATTGGCAGCTAATGTGGTTTCTTAATTTTTCCAAATAAATTACAAAATAAGAGTGGAGTCAAGACTACACAACATTAACCAAGACAAATGTGAACGTTATGAAACAACTGAGGGTGGCACTGCTCTACTTTGTACAGTAGATAACTA
Organism: Solea senegalensis; assembly: GCF_019176455.1. Classification (NCBI taxonomy): domain Eukaryota; kingdom Metazoa; phylum Chordata; class Actinopteri; order Pleuronectiformes; family Soleidae; genus Solea; species Solea senegalensis. The sequence continues at coordinate 14,586,586 of NC_058024.1, read as the reverse complement.
CTTTGATAATTTATCTGTCTATTATTGGACAGCTGCCCTGACTGTGGACTATCAAGATGTTCCATTGCTGCCCATCCGTTTTTATGCTGACATGGTTGTGGTGCGGTGTAGTTGGTGCCATTGCTGTAGTTGATGTAGTCACAAAAAAGGGGGAAAACACATTTAAGATTACCCAGTGGAACATCTATGACAATTTGAAAACAGGGTAAATTGCAATCAATAGTGAGTTTGTGACATTACAGCATTCTCGAGAGAAAACATTACATTACATTACAAGTCATTTAGCAGACGCTTTTATCCAAAGCGACTTACAAAAGTGCATTTAAACATTTGGGTACAAAAACCTAACAGTTCACACAATGAAAATACACTGAAGAGAAGAGAAGATGTACTGTTGGAGATTTAACAATAATATAATTACAATAATAAAAGCAGCTAGTGGTAAACTCATTAAAATGATACAGGAAATTATTAAAACAATAAAATATTCAGCAATGAGTGGTGACTTCATTAAGCTTTGAGCGAACAGTTGGCTGTGCTAAGACATCTTAACAATTTCAATTACTAAATGATGTAGCTCATCAGTATGGACTACATAAAAACACATAAAAAACCTCATATACCTCACTACATTGCATTACTTACATTAGTCCACAATGAACAATTTGCAAGAACCCCCTTTAGATTAAGATCATTAATTACATACATAACACCATAAATACACAAACCTGTTTATCTAGTCCCGGTGCTTCTTACTTGCTATGGTTTCATTTAATGTAGCAAACTGCCAGGTCCCTTTTGTCTGGGGCTCCATTAAACTTTTGAAACACAGCACACACATCACTATGTTTCTGTCACACATCATCAATTATCTACTACACATCCAGTGTCTTGACCAGGTGAAGTTCTTGTAAAACACAGAAAAACCATGCACACACTTTAAAACAAAATACAAACAAATACAACAGCACCATGCCATTCGGCCAGGAAACTGAACAACTCGAGTATTGTGGCAAAGCAGTTGGTGGTCCACTGAGGCAAAACCTCTACACAGCAAAGGTTTGAAGATCATTTTACCGCTCTCAATTTTAGGACAAGGTTATAAATATGACATTATTATGTGTAGTTTTGATGATAGGGAAAGTCTGCACTTGCTTTGTCTGAAACATCAGGAGCCACACTGAGGTGTTGAGGTCCTGACACACCCCTATCACTTCTCGAAACATAGATACAAATTACTATGAGGCACAAATGAAAGCCTGAGTGAGAACAGGCACAAAAGCTCCCATTGTTACTGATATTGCTGTATTATTTAAGGTGCCAAGCTTCGCAGTAAATCAATTTACACCATACATTTCTGCACAGCCTATACAATGGTGCATTTGTTTCCACTTTCAAGGCCTAATCTATGCCATCTCCACTATGCAGTGGTTGTTAAAATACATTGTTCTGCTGTGATGGTGCAAAAATTCAGTTCCATTTTGAACTTATTTAGAAAAAGGTGACGAATAAAGAGGAGATGCGATTGATCAAATCACATCAAATTATATTTACAAGCGCCAACCACATTATCTCAAGGCACTTTAGATAGTAAGGCAGAAACCTTACAATTTTACAGAGAGAAAAGCAAAACCCAACAGTTTTTGCTGACAGGATCAGACTCAAACATCTGCATCTACCAACTGGGGTGGAAGGAAACACCCCAGTAAATCAGAAAAGAGGGCAGAGAAACAGCAGTATCATGTTCAGTCAGGATAGTTATATTTTTTTACGTCATTTATACCAGCAGTAGCATGAACTGTTGAAATAAAATTAGACGGTAGATGCAATGACCACTATTGAATGACTCATAATGTTATCTCTGTATCTTGTTTTATTGTTTTTATTACTTTTTATCATTTGCAGTTTGTCTTCCGATTCTTTCATGTGCACTTCATTTCTTTCACATGGTGTGGTCTCTCTTCCTACTTGTATTTTATTCCGTATTTGTTTTAGTTTTGACATTTGATGACTTTGGCTTTTACCTTCACTTATTTTGAGTGGTCATGTCAGACCATGTCACTGAATGAACAACATTTGTTCACAAAAGAAGTGCAGTAATCAGATCTGACATCTTTGACCACATGATGACCACAAACTGTTTTAGGTAGAGGATCCTTTTGGGTGCAATGCAAAAAGTAGAAAGAGCTCAGTTTGGGAAGAGGCCAATGGCAGTGATTGCGTTTGTTTGGGGTGGAGACAGTTTCACTACAAAAAAAAGGAACATTTTGGAGCAGTCCTTTAAACAAAATATAAGAAATGTATGTTAAGTAGTTAATTTTTTGGACCGCAAACTTAAAAACTGTGACCGTAAACCAACTGATTTTAATGTGTATGAACTCAGCAAACTTGCACAACACTGCATCCTATTAGTAAAAGTGTCATTATACAACATATAGACACACAGAATAACAACAAAGCATTTTGACTTGCTATATTACTTTTATTTTGGTGGAACACAGAGTACTTTGAATTCAATTTCAATTTTGAATGGAATTTGTCCACTTAAGCCCACACACAGCACTTGCAGTTGATATCGAAGACAGTGCCACCTCCACAGCTCTTCTTAAAGGTTTTGCCACCTGCACATTCATAGAAGCTGGCCCGATCATCTGGGTTGGCATAAATGCCATCAGCCTTGTTTTCGCAGAACTCTTGTCCAGGTACGGGTGGTTTGGTTGTGGTATTAACACCAGGTTTCTTGGTTGTGGTATTAATGCCAGGTTTCTTGGTTGTGGTTATGGGAGGTGGAGGCATATCTGTGTAAGGTGAAAAAAACAGAGGAGATCAGAAAGTTTACCACTGTGTTTCACAACCCCTGGCTGATAAATTGTATTTTGTTAAACCTTGAAAATCAGGGATCACGAGGGACATAAGAGGCAAAAATTACCACTGTTGACGAGTTTGCGTAGATGGTACAAGAGAGGATAGCTTCCTTGTCCACAGAACTCTCCGGTAAAGTCATCCAGATCCAGTGCCCACACAAATGCACCACCAAACTGCATGCTCTTCATGTATTGGACCTGAGAATAGCAAGCATTTTAATTAGATTAGTTAATTGTTATTCTATTTTAAATATCGCGATACAATATACGTGATAAAGTTCGCCCCTCTTTATGGTTGTAACTACCTTGATCTCAAAGCTCTCCTTGTTGTCAAATCCCACCCAGTCATTGTTCTTGCTGGCAAAGGGAACCTTCTGGTCATCAATCCACTGAACTGTAGTGCCCTTCAGGAAGCTGCAGATCTGCAGTTACAGATGATGATAATGACATTGGATTGCTCCACGTACCATCTCTTCTATTTGCATTGCTCTGTGTTTCTTGTTGTTCACACTTTACCTCATAGTAGGACCAGAATCCAGCTTCACGTGTGAATGGACCAGCTGCTGCACCACCACTAGCTGGGGCTCCAATGCCAGTGCTTGATGAAGTCAGGCGGAAGGTACGACCATAAGTAGCAAATCCCATTCTCAGTTTATCCACTGGGGTGCCATTGTCTCTCCAGTACTTCATGGCAAAGTCCTGAAATAGAAATGAAGGGATGAAGGATTTAGACAAAAGGGCTTATTTTCAGTGTATGTGTTACTACAGACACTGTCTTGCCTCCAAGTCCATTAACATCATCAGTCATAGAAGATTTGTTACCGATGTGTGGACTGGCTTTGACATCACCCGGAACCATGTGCAACAGACATTTTGCTCAATTTAGAGACTCAGAAATCAAGTGTTATTTATAAGCACTTATTAGAAGCACTGATTCAAATCTTCAGCACTATTGCAACCATCTGCAATTATATTAGTTTTGTTTGTGACTAAGTCATTTGTGGAATGCCAAGCATATATGACTGCACAGGTCTCTTACCGTGTTGAAGTAAATGAGGTCACCATTGTCTTGTGAGCCACGGTACAGGGGGCTGTTGTGTCCAGTGGTTCGCTCCCAAGTTCCATGGAAGTCATATGTCATCACATTAATGAAGTCCAAGTGCCTTAAATGTAAATTAAATCCCGATTAAAACTATCCAAAACAAAGACCAGTTTAAATATATCAATTAAAAAAAAAACAGCAACAGTACTTGGCAATCTCAGCAATCTCATATCCAGCATCGATGGTTCCCTTTCCAGCAGACACTGCAGCAGTCAGCATGAGAGGAGCTCTACCGGTGGCCTTGCCCTCAGCTGCATAGGCTTCAACAAGTTCCTGGAAATCAAGACAAATTGTAAGACACTTTCCATATGGATGCATATATGCCTGTTCCGTTTAGCTAAAGACCTACCTTGCAGAGCAGACTGAATCTATTCTTGTCCTGTGGGGGACTCCCTCGAGAACCAGGATACTCCCAGTCCAGATCCAGACCATCAAATCCATGTCTCCTCAGGAATTTGATAGAAGATTGGATAAAGGTCTGACGATTGGCTGGAGTAGAGACCATGATGGAGAACCTAGGAAAATTTGTTGAATGTAAACAAAAATTTTAACTTAATTGTACTCCAAAAGTTTGATTTACGTATATGTCAGAATAAGGAGTTTATTTTTGGTCTCGTAGATCATGCAAACTCAAAAATGCCTCCATTCTGATGAAAGATAAGCTACAAATTCAAATATTCAGTAAACAAAAGTACACACCTAGATGAGCCAAAGTTCCATCCACCAACAGCCAGCAATGTCTTCAGGGCAGGATTTCTGTAAAGACAGATGTTGATCGATGACAATATTGAAGCAATGTAAACATGGCTAAACCACGAAAAATAATTCACATTTCATTATTTTATAAATTGGACAAAGTAGTCTAAACTGTGTTAAGGTAAGTTCTTACTTGCTCTTGAGGCCATTGAAGGCCTTGTACAGGGTTTCATCGTTCCATTCATAGGTGACCAACTCGTTGTTGTTGTTGATTATCGAGAAAGCATAAATCAAATGGGTGCAAAGGAAGGGATCTACGTTCTGGGGTGTGTATTTCCCAGTCCCTGGTCTATATTGGGACCAGTTGGTAAAGTAGCACGCCATCTGAGAGGCAGTTGCTGGAGATAAGTAAAAGAAATGTGTGGTCAGTTATTCATAAGCGTGTAAAGACACTTGGTCAGTATCAGTACAACCTTCTTGAATGTTTTTTGTAAGTCTAACTTACCCAGCTGGCACATCACCAGGCACAAGCCTTAAAAATAAAGACATTCATTAAGAATATTTATTAACTGCTTGATGTTTCAGGTCACTGAGGCATTATAGTGATGTTTACCTGCTAGGATAGTAAGCTTGGTCATCTTGTTTTCGAAGTTCACCACTGTACGGCCTCTTTTCTAAGACACTAACAAACACAAGGACAAAAAAAAAGTAAACATACAGTAAAGAGTGCAAACCCTTGGCATGGCTGTATCACAATTATTGTTAATGCATTATTATGATGGAATATCACATGAAGGTTGTTATGATTAGATGTTATTACATGTTTGACCGCTAGGCGGCAGTACTGGTTAGTAGTCAGCTTACCGTACCATATAACGGACTAGAGCAAGACTGCATGAGGGCACATGTATGTTATGGAGAACGTGAGACATTAAACTAAGTTACAAGCAATCAACACGGCCTCATCCTTGGAACACGAACATGACAAAGGTAACACCTAACACCCAACACTTCTGAACAGAACAAGGCATGAAGTACTGGCTGTATATTTATCTAACTTAAAGCAGGTTAAAAATGTCACATAAACATTGCTTTACAGTCTTCATTAATTCATTCTCTACCGCTTTATCCTTCATATGCAGGCTTACCTTGGGCTTCGAGAAGACACGGCTGTCGAAGATTTCCAGCTTCTTATATACATCATGGTATCTGTTAAGGGGGAGGTGGAGTCCTCAAAGGGCTTTGAAGGGTACGATAAGATAAGTACCGTCATACATCAAATGATAAGTGGTAAAAATATTGCAGGCTATAGCAACAGTAGAACAAACTCAAAGATATGGACGTCATAATGGGTTAATGACATGACTCATACTGCTCTGTGCATCAACAACTCTTTATAAATCAGTCTTTGTTTTCACTATTTAGTCACCTGTCAGTCAGTGTTGACAACGTCAACAATTTAGACCCCATTCCAACTTCAAACATTCAAAGGGATCTGATCAGTATAGGTCTGACTGGTCCTACTGCATCCTGAATGCGTCCTCAGATCCAATCACAGAAATCCCATTTGATGGTGGTTTAAGGACACATTTGTTCACATTCTGGAGCAGCATGAACATAATCTGTCCTCAAAGGAATGGTAAAAACAATATTTTGTACTGGCAAATAGTCACAATGTTGTGTTTGAATAAAGTGCGTAGAAACCCAGATCAATGCCATGTGTAAACAGCTGTGGCCATGATCAGATCACTGAGGATATATGTTAATCTGAATTTATATCTGAACGGGGACATTGAGGAGCGACATGAGGTGATATCTATGTATTGAACTACTACTACTACTACTATAGAACTACTTCTGCACTTCACAATACACAAAACTTGCATCAGTGCATAACTGTGGTGATTTTTGTTGTTGATGTCATTTGAGCTTTTGCTTTCTTTGTTTGGTCTTTGGTCACTCAAATAGCAATACTATCAGACCTGACAGGGGGAGTGTTTGAGTGTATACAGTGTCACCACAGGGGTGGCGTGAGAAAGAAGCAGTGATTTTGCTAAACTGCTTAATGACTAGGTTTTTGACTAGTAGTATTCACTTCTGAAGGTTTACATGGGCACTTCTTTGTGCTTTCAGTCATTCTCCAACCAGGTTTGTAGCTGCCTGGCTTTACTAGCACAATGTTGGAGTTTCCCGCTCTTATCTTGTAAAATGAAGAACTTTCTCTGTGCAGTGCAGACATTTTGCCGGGTGACATGAGAAACCGGGGAAAAAGAGCAAATAACACCATTCCCATTGACAGTGGCTACCAGAGTATGTGATTGAAGTGGAAGTGAGGAATTTTGACCACAGTGCATGGAAAATAATACATATAACCCCCAAATTGTCTTGTTGGGAATAAATCTGTCTCCTGTGAAAAGTGATAAACAGGTTTTTGGCGAGTGGGTTTAACAAACATGTTCATATTAAGATGTCATGCACCACAGTTTAAAATAATGTAATAATATTTCTGACTTTCTATTTTGTTGTGTTAAGTACAGAACTGGAGACAAATGGTCAGCGGGCAGAGTGAGAGAAGGGGAAACAGCTGACTTGCCTCACTGTCCAGTTTTATCTCCAATTTAATTTTGACCTCCTCATGTAAATGTAATACAAACAATTATGATGTGCATGCTATATGATGGAACAGTTGATGAATAGCATTGCTATTGCTATTCTCGCATAGTGGTGCCATGGCTACAATTCACGCTTTTATTAGTGCAAGAATTGATTATTGCAGTGCACTGTAAGGCAGTCTTCCCTTTCAAATGCGTGCAATGCAGCTTTTTTTAAATTTTTTTTAGCAATAAATGGCCCTGCTCCAACTTATTTGACAAAGATTTTCATATTCGAAGAACGTATCAGGGCGTTGTGGTCATTGAGTAAATTTTTATGTCAAAATGGTTGAGGTAAAACTCTGGGGTGATCGTTTCTTTGCTGTTGCTGCTCCCAAAAACTGGAATAAGTTACCTCCTGTTTTAATGCACCATCACTGGCACTTTTCAGATCTAAACTCAAAACTTATTTAGGTAGAATGGCATCTAATACAATGTAATGCTGTGTGACATCATTATTTTGCTCTTAATTCTTATTTTATTGATTTTATAGTGTGCTATTCCTGCTATTTCATTAGTTGTATTATGTTACTTAAAACAACACCCACATATCTTGTGGGTGTTGCATAGGGCCATATAAATAAATATTGAGTGATTGATTATCATATTTCTGTTGCTATGGACACAATGATAAGGATTTGAAACTATCACAGATCATTTACAATCAGCTTCAAATAATGAGATCTTAAAACACAAAACACTGACTCTCACTGGAAACAAACAGTGGTCTGTGTGAAGTCCTGTGTTTTAATGAGTCATCTGTCTCTTCACTGCTGTCATAAATGCGTGTTATTTGAGTCATTAACACTAAAACTAGGTCATCATAAGCTGTGGTACAGATGACCTATGGTTCCATGTTGCAAGGTCATCTGCATTGATGGCATCAAACCTAGAAATCACAATACCTTCTGTTCAGCAAATAGAAGAAGACTCAAGCTAGTGTTGCAAAGGAAGGAAAGGATCTTTATTGTCATTATACAACCACAATTGCAAAATGACTAAGCGTGCTGCCACAAGGGGACAACCAATGTGCCTAACATTCTTACATTCATATACGCTTTTGGTGGCGGGAGGAAATCGGAGAGAAACCCACTCAGACCCAGACCGGAAATCAGACCTCAAGAGTTGACTGGCACCATGTTGACATTATAGAAATAAGGTGTCACCTGCCATCAGGCTGTGATATTTTCCTCTAAACAGGAACATCATTTACAAAATTGACAACATATTCTATTGAAGAAGACCTTAAACTAGCTAACGAGACCATTAACTACTAGGGAAGATGTACTGAAATTGTTGTGAGTTGCCCCTGGTGGCTATATTCTTACTTCCTGGATAACTTCAACTGGCAAGTCAGAGGACTATATCCAAAGCTTCATTCTGTGATAAGAAGGTTGACGGAACTGGCCCTGCTGGATATGAAGTTCTGATCCACAGGGACCAAAACCCAGTCTGTGTCTGATGACATGACGAGCGGTACAGCTAGCAACTAATGATACATGCCTAACAACGCAGAAGTTAGTCATAATATTAGTGGCGATTAGATAACAAGCTATATTTCATAGTGATTACAGTGATATGAAGTTGACTCCATGTAATAAATAAAAACCCACAAAAAGGTTTATTATTAGGCTTCAGCTCAGAGCACCCTAGTGTTTTGTGAAGCTGATACTTGATGTGACTGGGAGTAAGAAACATATTTTATTAAATTAAAGTGTGTTGTTCTTGCTGTTGGTCACTTTGTTGAGAGGTGTGCAATTTTGAAGAATTATACATGACATTGTAAAGGTTCGACACTAATGTGCAGTGAAGTTGCAGACCAACCATGGAAAACACTATGTCTGATAACACAGGGTAATATTAATAAATTATTAATCTAGTTATTGATAAAATTGTTATATAACTCACTTTCTCATGTTGGGTGTGACAGTGCAGTGCATCGTTAGTTAGTATTTTTCAGACATGTTTCATAATGAGCAGACACCAAAAAGTACTCGAAGTCCAATCGCTGAAAACACCCCGTCTTATCGCTGAGTGCTGTAGAAGCAGTTCCACCCTGAGACATATTTAAACACCAACATTATTGACAGACTGCTGACTCAATGTCCAACACAGATTTTCTATCCATGGACTCCAAATGCTGCTTTTAATTTTACTCTACTCAACAATCATGATACTTAGTATATCCACACAACTAAACTGCATTCTCAATCACAATTTGTAAGGAAGGAAACAAAATTACATTATTTAAATATCGTATTAAATTTTCTGAAACAAAATCATGGTAGATGTCTATCTAGATGTGCATGCCGGCATGTTGCACACTTTGAGGTGCATTTGGCAGAAATGAGGATGATGATTACAATGTCCTGGTTATTAATGTGGTTAGGTTAGGCACAGTAGTAATCTGTAGTTACCTGGGAGGTAAAAGTCTTGCTTATTTCAATTCAAGTCTGGCTCATTTAATTGGTGGCTTAAGTGACTCACCACCCAGTTTCCATAGTAACGGGTGAACAATTTTGCTCTAGATCAGGCTAACTGTAGAGCTTTGGGTAGCTTTGTTTCAAAGAATGTCTAAAAGGTGGAAACAGACAGATTGTACCATCAGATGAATTATGTGCTCACACTTCTCTTGTCATGTAATAAAAATCAAGTCAAACATTAAATGCAACAAGTGGCAACAGAAATTTAAAAGAATTAATTAAAAGGTACATGGTTATATATGTAGCCTACTCTCTCTGTCTCTGATTGGCTTGTAAAAAAACAAAAACAACAAAACCAACAGTTTAAATATGTCAGGCCTGTTGATTCTTATTATTTTATGGTTTATTGATGCGTTGAAATATGAGTGTGATTTAATTTTTGTTCATAAGATAATTTGGAATAAATAACAAGTGCAATAATAAGAGAAAACCCGACATGACAACAGACATGTGTGTCATCATGTTGTTACTGAAAGCATTGAAGATGCTACAAAACATGTACAACAGCAACATTCAGTGTTTCAAAGTGTTACTGCACTCCTAATTCAGAACATTGGAGAGTGTGGGCTGCCACTCAGAGAGATGTTCAAACACGGAAACACGGACCTGCACCAGCTGTTTCTTTTGTTTTCAGAATCCGAAAACTTTGTCTTTCGTGACAGCACACTTTCTTTGACGTGTCCCACATATAAACATTGTAAATAAAGCCAATAATTGACTGCAGTTCTTGAACACACAGTGTGTATGTTTAAGTGTAAAACCACCATAAAAAAGATATAGTCTAAGTATTATTTAACACCTTAATGCCTGAATATATTCCCAATTCTAATTGCTGCCTAGAAGATGCTAAAATAAGTGGAGAGTGTTCAGTTTAATATAGCACATACAAGAGCTCGAAATTTCAGTATGATGCAAATTCGCAACGAGCAAGGCACTCCACCCATATTCTTAAACAGCCATTATTGCCGGATGTCGACAAGCAACAACAAACACAATTTCAGTCACATGTAGTTTATTCTAATATACCACCAGTAGAAGCAACCAATACATTGCTACATATTATTTTACCTACTTAAATGTGGATAATTTCCAAACATTGGCACCAGAAATCTATGTGTTCTGCGAGCCAATACTTCCCTCTTTCATCAACCGGATTAATTTACACCATGACCGCTACATGGCGGCAAAGTGCTTCCATATACGATCCTATAAGCCACCACGCCTGAATTCATACTGGAAACTGTTTGAGGCAATTCGTAACAATCATCCAAAAAGGGTCAAACTCAGTTATCGCTGAATGTACGCATTTCCTGAAGTAGGCAGTTGGTGCATGCCCATTGCTGCCTCTCTTTATATTGCCAATATACATGTTTGATTATGACGTTCCACAGTCTGTCTAATATATTTAATGAACGTGTGGCCGTAAATGGGTGAGGCAGAAAGTACCGTGCCACACTGATAGGGGGCAGTGCTGAGCCCCATAGGCACAATGGGTAACAGGTGCACTTCACTGTCCGCTCTTCTTTTACGCAAAGGGCATTTTTTACAGAGTGACAGAGATATTCTTGGAGAGGGATTGACTTTCAATATATATATATATATATATATATATATACATATACATATACATATACATATACATATGTATATATATATATATATATACATATATATACATATAAATATATATATATATACATATAAAGGTAAGACCATGCACATTTTTCAATTTTAATTAAAAAAAAGAGAAAGCATTGAAAAGCATAATTAAAAGCTGATTTTTGATTTATTTTTGACAGAAATTGATTTTTAATGTGTCATATTAAAAATGAGAATAGAAATATAATTAATAATGTATCTATTGATAAGATGTAACGTATTTGGTTAGGTTTTACATGCCAGCATGTTACAAACGTAGTTGAGTTGGGTGGTGCAACAAATCAAACCAAACAGTGTTTGCAGCCCCACAAATGTAATGTATTTCGTGAATATAGTGGCTGCATCAGTGTTATCAGCGAATCCAGTATTTCCATTCAGCATGTTTTCTTAAACTATTATGACATATCACTGTCATTTTATGACTCAGCATCATATATATCTCATACACATGACACCTTTACAACACAAATAACAGCCCATTCTAAACAGGGCAGCGGTTTCCCAAATGAGTTTTACTTGAGTGTCAAATGTAGTATCTTAGATTCGGGAATATACAGTTCCGTAATAACAGAAAACAATGTACTGTGGTTGTGATGACCAAAGCTAAGAAACAAATGTGTAAAAACGAAAACTCACAAAACAAGTAATGACATTGAGTCATTAAAGACGGCTGTTTATTTTGTTTATAGAAGCAGATGAATCAACTCCAAAGAAAAAATAAAGAGACAGTTTTTTAATTGGCTGACATTCTGTTTCAGTTAATCACACCTAACTGTCATCCCAGCTGCCAAAATGTTTTTTTATTCAAACATGATTTGCTGTATGTTTCCGTATAAATTGCAATTGTCATTTCTATGGCTTAGGGCCAGTTGCAGCACTTGCAGGAGTCATAGTAGATGAGGCCGGCCTGGCAGCGTTGCAAATAGGTATTTCCTAGGTAGCATTGGAAAAAGGTGGTCGCATCAGCAGGGTTCACATAAAGACCATCAGGGCGACCCTGGCAGAAGCTACTGACAGGGTCTTTGGTGGTAGTGGGACCTGGAGTGGTGGTGGGCTTTGGAGGAAAACCTGCAGGTTCAGAGGTGAAAACAGAAATGTTACACACAAAACCTGTCATTTAAATTAACATCATTTGACCATATACTGTGCTGAGAGTTCACAGGAATTTATTCTGTGCCATCTTGAAATAATAAAAGGCAATACTGCTAAAAAGAAATGTGCTGTATGAAGGATGAGTTACCCATAGACATTCTGAGGTGGTTAACCAGAGGATAAGCTCCAGTTGAACAGAATGATCCACCAAAGTCATCCATATCCAGAGTCCACACATGAGCACCTCCCAGTTTATGCTCAGTCATCCACTGGACCTACATGATGATTGAATTAGTAGCAATGACCTAAAAACCTACATTTACTGATGCAGATTATTCCAAAGGAAAACCTGTTACATATATAGATACATACAAGTTAATGTATTTCTTGCTTTCATTATAAAAAATGACAATGACCTTCATGATAAAAACAGATTACCTTGGAAGAATAGCTGAGCTGATCATCATACCCCACCCACTCACTGCGAGAGGTGGCGTATGGAACCTTCTGTTCAGGGATCCTAGTTACAGTAGCACCAGGGATGAATGTACAGATCTAGCCAAAACACACACACACACACACACAAATACTTGAATGACATGTAGGATCAGATGATGTCATAATTTCTAGTCCTTCACTTCATTCATTTTTAGTTATAATTTTATACAGTTCAATTGTTCAACAATGTATTTTTCTTGTTCCAATGGATCACTTATTGAACGTAGAATGCAGAAAAGTAAAAGTACAAAAGACAAGCAGCACTAAAGGTTCTTCTGCATTTTAGGGAGAGAAACACCAGCAGCAGTAAACATCTTTTGACTTCAATGACCTCACTGCAGGGTTTGTATCTGATATGTTTGTTAACTGTGAGCAAGTTAAACCACCCAGATCAGGTGATGCCAATCCTCCTCCTGGAGTCATAATAAAGTCTGACTGATGATTTGAAAAAAAAGAATATATATACATACATACATACATATGTATATTTACAATATGGATTAATAAACCAATGACTGTAGACATTGATTTCAATTACAACTTGATAACAAGTAATGTATAGAGACAGTGATGAATGTAGGCCCTGTATGGTTTAATATAAAGATGGCACAGTGTTAATAAAATTGTAATAAAATAAAATAAATACTGTCACTAAATATTCTTTACAAGAATATTCAACATCACTGAACAGAGTATGATATGAATAATACCTCATAGAATGCCAAAAAGCCAGCAGTTTGAGTGTATAAGCCAGCATTTCCAGGGCCGCTAGCTGGGGCTCCCAGGCCATTTGCAGTGCTGCGGAGCAGATAAGTGCGGCCATAGGTGGGGAAACCCAACAGCAGCTTCTCAGCAGGTGCGCCCAGAGTCAACCATTGGGTCACAGAAGAGTCCTACAGCAAGAAATGACAATCCTGATAAAGAAAACATTTTTACATACAACATTTTTTACTTTTTCAATTTAATTGTGAACTGACAACTACCTTTGTAGCACTCAACTCATTCAAATAGTAGAGTCAAATAGTTTAAATAGAAGCAAGACTATATATCATCACCATGGTCATTGGTATGTAAAGAGACAGGTTCATGTTAATAATAACTTGATCTCAACTTATGTATAATTTTTTATGTTGAACATTCAATGTTGTCATAAAGGTTCAGAGACCTGTAAACTAAATGTGACACAAAATCTAGCTCTAGACCATAAGATACAGCTTTTTTTTTTTTAAATTGGACTATGAACATGACAGGAACTACACAGTCTGGGTCATATAAACTGATGTTGACAAGTGTTTGTGGTCTGTCTGTGTGTGTGTGTGTGTGTGTGATTGTGTGTGTCTTACAATATTGTGATGAATGCGTGAGCCGGAGTCGACAGTGCTGCGATACAGTGGACTGTTGTGTCCAGTTACTCCATCCCAGGATCCGTGGAAGTCATAGGTCATGACATTGATGAAGTCAAGGTGGCTGTTGATTCAGAGAGGTTTTCTTTTGACATCAGCAGTAATACCTTATTTAACCATTGATGGACACACCATAAACATATGAATACTACAACTCTGTCCAACTATGAGTAATGAGGGTAACACAGATAGAGAATAATAAATAAATAAATAATAAATCTGTGCCTTTTCGCTGAGTGCTACTCTCATGTTAATTTCTTGTCATAAATCCCATATACTGTCACATATACAAGATAAACCTGTTTATTTGAAATTCTTTATAACAATAGAATGCCTGCTTTTCACATCTATGGCCAGTAATGCACATTTTTGTGCACCTTACTTTGAAAATGAGCGCAAAGAAATCACTTACGGCGAAATCTTGTCGACCTCATAGGCTGCAAAAATGGTGGGACGCAAGGCAGCAACGTTGGCTGACAGCAACAGCCTTGTCTTCCTGTTTTCTTTGGCCTCATCATCAAAGGCCTTGGACAGTTCCTTTAGGCACAGAGAACAAAACACCTCAGGCCGTCCACATTGGTTTACGTCATTTGTTGAGAAACAATTTGATTCGCTGCACCAAGGAGCTGCAATTTCCGTATCCACTAAAGAGAATAACGTTCACCTCAAATCTCAGTACAAACAATGCCACACCTCGAACGACATGGACACGTTGTCTGTTGGCTCTGTGTTTTGAGGTAAAGGTACACAAGTAATAGTTCACGTATTTGGTATGTGGAGGAGTCAGTCCTAAGAAACAACTAATTGCTGTCTGCACACACCCTTTTTTCTAGAAACCACAGTTAAGAGGCAGACACATACTAAGTGAAGACACCGCTGCCAGTACAGGAAAATGATTTTAGCCTCTTAACAAAAGGCTCACCTGTCTGTCTCCTGGGCAGTCAGTGCATTCAGCTTCATGTAAGAGGCTGAAAATGTGTAAGTACCTTAATACAACAATATTGTGAGTAACACTGCTCCACTGAGATAGGGTTAATGGAGCTTAATCAGCATGGTGGGGAACTCTTTTTACTATTGCTTGAATGTTACAAACATTTACATATATTTAAAGGTTAGCAATGACAGCTTTGAAGTCGTCGCTGTATGTTTTGGATTTGGAAATGGCTCCATGTCTGTTGGACACACATAGTTAAATGGCCATATGACCTCCACTGATTTCTACTTGACATGTCTTTTGCTTTTAGAATCATTAAATAAATGCTATTATCACCAATCAACAAAGCAGTGGTTTTTAGTTCAGTGGAAGGCATGATACCTACTGTAGCATTGTAGTTATACTGATTGAAATTATCTGAAAAATTGAGGCCATTCTAACCGCAACCAGCAGCGTGAACCTCTCCTTGTCCTCCCGTGGGCTGCCATTATGTCCTGGATATTCCCAGGCCAGGTTTAACCCATCAAAGTTGTGGTTACGCAGGTAAGAGATTGCTGACTTGATGAAGGCTGCCCGGTTCTCAGGCTTGGCGACCATGGGGATGAATCTGGCGGGATGAAGAAAATAATAAATTGTGTTATCCTTCTTGGTAGCTTAGAGGAAAGTTTTACACCAGTGAGATAAATAAGTGAAAAGTGCATTGAGGATGTGTGTGGCATTACAGAGAGTGTGAACTTACGGACTTAACACGTTGGCTCTACCTCCGACTGTCAGAAGAGTCTTCAGTTCTGGATTACTACAAATCAAACAAATCAAGTTTCTGATTAATCCAGAATGTTTCACTTTCTGGATCTTATGTATAGTTATTGTTGTCTGATTGTTGTCTACTCCAGTTGGAAAAGCTGGGACAGGCACACATAAACTTGTCATCATGATATCAAAACTGACTGAACAGTGCAACGACAATAAAAAACACAACACCATCTTGTTTTCAATGTTTTTCTTTTTGCCACCAGGAAAAAGGAAGACAGTCTGATTTGTGGCAATAAACAACCACATTTGTTTGTATCTAAAACAGTGCAGAGAAAAGTGCTAACCCTAACATGCACAGTTGCTTGTTATGTCACAGCAGGGAAACAAATAAGGCCAGATATATTAAGCCTTTTGTCCAGGTGTGAATAATAAACAGGAGAAAAAATGTGATTCTGCAACAGCCTGGTGAGAGAAAAACTACAGTTTATGTTTTATTATTATTGTTAAAATAAGTACTATTACGTCCTGTGTTTTTTCAGAAACATCCATCCACTGAAACTCCTCTCCTATAATGTAGCTGACTTCAACCATTTTTAAGAATAGTCTCTGTATGTTGACATGCATGTGAATTAACTTTATACTACAAATGTTGGACAGATGTTCTTCACTTCCCTCCATCCATCCATTCATTGTCAGTCACTTATCCAAGACGGGTAGCAGCTCTAGCAGGGGGCTGAAGATTTCCCTTTCCCTGGCCACATTGTCCTACTCTGACTGGGAGATTCCTAGGTGATCTCTCCACCTAGTCCTTGGTATGCCCCTAGGTCTCCTTCCAGTAGGACGTGCCAGGAACACCAGCCAAGGAGGCGCCCCAGTGGCATCCTTACCAGGTGCCCAAACAACCCGAGTCACCCTTCTGAGAGACCCATTTTAGTTTCTACCCACGATCTTGTTCCTTCTGTCATGACCCTTTGCTGGATCTCAGGTCCACACAGAGACAGAGACTGCCAGTTTAAACTCACATTACTTTGAGGCTGTTGAGTCTCCCAATCTGCTGCTCATCATTCCACTCCAGGGGGTGGATCTGGTTGAAGTTGTTGATGGTGACCAGAGCATAAATGACATGGGTGCACAGAAAGGGGTCGATGTTGTCTGGGGTGAACTTGGAAGCGTGGGGCCTGTACTGGGCCCAGTTGGTCATATGGCACACCAGCTTATAGGAGGAAGCTGAAGGAAGGTAAAGACACAGCAGCAATGACACTTTGACTCTAACTGTGTTTGTTCTCCAATATTTAATGACACAAAACTAATGCTTACCCATATGCAGAACAAGCAGTACACCCAGTGCTGGAAAAAAGAGAAACCTTTTCATTAAAGATTAAAAAAAAAACAGTCCTCAAGAGTGCAGCTAGGACAGGGGTGTCAAACTCAAATCCAACGCGGGCCAATTTTAATAAATTTGGAATGGTCACGGGCCAAAACAAAAATGTAAATGTAATTAATTAGGGTTCGAGCAACAAGGTTGCAAGAACCCTATTGAAACTGGAAGGATTATTATTATTATTATTATTATTATTATTCTTATTATTCCCCCAAATGAATCGCCTTTTTGAGGCCTTTCCCATACCCCAAAACTCACCAATTTTTGTGACCGCATCAATCCTGGTGTAAATTTACGTCTGAAAAAGGTTCGGGGAATGTGCGTCGAAAATTGAATGTGGGAGGGGCCAATAAGTGCGGCGCCACCTGTCCAAATTCACCATGACCAACACAAATATCGCACATGCACGAAATTCGGTACACATGTGTAGTGGGTCAGGATGAAGAAAAAATTACATTATGACCATGATCCAAACCCAACAGGAATTCCGCCATCTTGGGTTGATTGGCGATTTTTTGGCGATTTTGGCGAATTCGCAGCAATGGTATTTGAACTAACTCCTCCTAGAGTTTTCGTGCGATCACCTTCAAACTTGGTGAGGTCCCTGTGGACCAGTTGAGGAGCTCACGGTATCAAAAGTTTTTTCAAATGTCACATGGCGCGCGAGATAGGGGGCGGCAAAGTTCGTGATGATTCTGATGTTTCGCATCAGAAAAACAAAACTCTTATAACTTTGCGATGGAAGGTCCGATCCAAACCAAACTTGCTATGATTGATGATGGGCCATGGCTGAAGACGTCTATGAAAAAACGGTGAAGTTTGAAAACAGCGCCTCCTTGTGGTGAAAGAAAATACACCAAAAAAAAGTTTTTTTACGATTTCGGGAATAACTTTTACACAGATAATCGTACCGCACTCAAAATTGGTGACAACAGTCAAAACACATGGTAGATGATGTGTGATCAATATGACGACGAATCGTTTAACGGTGTTGCCATGGCAACGACGCAAAGTCGGATTTTTGGGACAAAAAATCAAACTGCTACAACTTCGCGAATCCTGGTCCGATCTGAACCAAACTTGCTAGGATTGATGACAGTCCGGCCCTAAAGACGTCTATATGAAAATATTCAATTTCGAAAACAGCGCCCCCTGGTGACAGCAGACAGTATGACAGCTTGTATTTCAATTATCTCCTCCTAGAGCTTTTGTGCGATCACCTTCAAACTTGGTGAGATCAATGTGGACGAGTTGAGCATCAAAAGTTATCAAAAGCTTTTTAAAATATTGTATGGCGTACGAGATAGGGGGCGCCAAAGTTGGAGATAATAATAATTTTTCACAACAGACAATGAAACTCTTATAACTTTGCGATGGAAGGTCTGATTCCAACCAAACTTGCTATAGTTGATGATGGTTAGTTCCTGAAGACGACTGTGTTGCTGAAACGGTACATTTTGAAAACAGCGCCTCCTGGTGGTGGTAGAAAATTCTAAAAAAACAAACTGTTACAACTTTGCCAATCCTGGTCCGATCTGAACCAAACTTGCAAGGATTGATGACAGTCCGGCCCTGAACACGTCTATATGAAAATATTAATTTTCAAATACAGCGCCCCCTGGTGACAGCAGACAGAATTACATTTATAGTTTTTGATGCTGCTCCAACAGGGATTGTTGTATCCACTTGAAACTTAGTATGTGGGACCCCAGACCCTTCCTCAACATGTCCGTAAAAGGTCACCTCCCTACAGGAAGTGGAACGCCCGAAACAGGAAGTAAAGTCTTACATTGTCCGATTGACACGAAACTAGATATGTGAGTTACGGGACCTTCCCTGAACATGTTTACGGAGACGCCGTTGACCGAACAGGAAGTCGGCCATTTTAAACAGGAAGTGCCCTCTAACTTTGCAGTACATTGTCCGATCTGCACAAAACCTTATATGTGACACCAGCAACCTGTCCTGAGCATGTCTGTAAAAGGTCACCTCCCTACAGGAAGTGGAACGCCCGAAACAGGAAGTAAAGTCTTGCATTGTCCGATTGACACAAAACTAGATATGTGAGTTACGGGACCTTCCCTGAACATGTTTCCAGAGACGAACAGGAAGTTGGCCATTTTAAACAGGAAGTGCCCGCTAACTTTGCGTACGTTGTCCAATTTGCATGAAACCTTATATGTCACACCAGGGACCTGTCCTGAGCATGTCTGCAAAAGATGACCTCCCAACAGGAAGTGGAATGCCCGAAACAGGAAGTCAACTCTAAGATTGTCCGATCTGCACAAAACTTGATATGTAAGACAAGGGAACTTCCCTGAACACGTTTACGGACGCGCATTTGACCGAACAGGAAGTCGGCCATTTTAAACAGGAAGTGCCCTATAACTTTGCCATACGTTGCCGATCCCCCCTCGAAATTTGGATCGACATGTGCGGGGACGCCGCTGAAAATAACTAGTACTGAAAATAAGTACTGAAAATAACTAGTACCGCGCGCGGTGAATGAACGGGTGAGAGCGCGAGGCACGCGGGGAGCCGTGGCACACGGCGACCCGCGTGGGTCGGCTCGAACCCGTTCAGAACCGCGCGCGGTACTAGTTATTTTTTGGCTTGTTTTTGTCTTTCCTTTAGAAATCTGTAGTTTAGCTTTTCTGTAGGAAAAAAAAAAAACTTTTGTATATGGTGTAAAGGTAGATTGTACTCTTTGATTACTGACACCGCCTCATAACACAAAAGAAATACCATTTTTTTTCTTATATTATATTTTGCCTTTCCATTTTTCATGAAACAGTTTTCTGCATCTGCATCAATCTGTTACCTCCTGAACATTTAAGGATCATTTGATATTTCTCAATCTGCTTAATCTCACTTGTAGTAGTAATTAAACACTAATGTAAACATTGCGCTCTATTGGCGGGATGCCGTCATTTCGCGGATAATAACATAATTGACATGCATTGTGAAAATGTAGTTTATAGTCAATGCACTATTTAAAGCAACATAGATTTATTATAAGGCAACTTTTTTTAAGATCAATTTAGCACTCGCAGCCACATAAAATGACGTGGTTGGCCACATACCGGCAGGCCAACTCCAGTGGTCATTCGTTATGGCCTCGCGGGCCAAATATAATTACACCGCGGGCCAGAGTTTGACACCCCTGAGCTAGGAGATAAAAAGCAAAACATACTATGTTAAGTATGTTAGGCAATAAATCACACAATTGTGATCAGGGGCCACAAAAATCCATCAAAATTAAAAATATCACTTTGTTTGGACACAATAAGCAAGAGCATTAAGAAACAGCAAACTTAGAATTTTACTACGCTGACAATTTAATTTCTGAGAGTTTCTGTATGAAGAACCAAATGACTGAATGAATGAATGAATGAATGAATAAGTGGTATTCACCTGTAAGGAGTCTCACCATTGTGCCCTCTGTCAGCTCAACCAGTTTTTACCTGCAGGGATGAAACATTCATGATTATAAAACAGGTTGTTACCTTTGTTTTTATCTTAAACCTTTTAGAACAATGATTTAGTCTGATGTACTGCAACAATTCACTGATTATAAGTACAATGCAGGTAAAATGCTAGAATATGACACAAATGTAGACAGGGTGATGATCTCATTACCTTTCTCCAGGAAGAGCAGCAGCAGAGTACAGCACTTTGTCGAGAAGTGTCGGATTTATATTTGTTGTCCTTTGATTAATAACTGGTAGCAAAGTGCAACAGATAAGAGCTGAGCACGGTAGGAATCTGACTGACATGCCAAATAACCCCATTTCCCATCAGGAAAAGCCTTGAAAGAAACAAAAAGCTTAGTGCTTTGATATCAGTGCACTTCTGCATAAATGATTAACAGACAATGACAGTAAACTAGTAAACTGGTGACAAAAATGGGAAAAAAAATCAGCTCATGGCTTTCTGTTGGGAATATTGATGCCACTCGACTCATCCTTATTCTGTATTTAAACTTGTACCTTGTAGTGTCTTTATTGCATTGTTTTTACTAAAAAAACATAAAAAACATAAAACATAAAAAAACCAGCATTGATGGGCAATGAATGTCAATTAATGAGATTCAGTGTCGCCTACTGACCTCATAGAGCTTGACCATGGATAATACATCCATAAGCTTAACATAAAGAGACAGTCAAGCTAAGACATGACATAACTTTTTCTGTAGTGCAGAAAATAATGTCAAATCTATCAATAAAAATATAAAAGAACATCAAATATGAAAGCAAATCTGACTTTGGATCGATTAGAAGATAACTCGAAAACAATTTCAAATATTCTTAGTCCTCAGAGCATTAACCCTGATGATTATGGCAAATATGTAAGTCTCCCTTTAGCACTACTGTTTATACTTCTGTACAAAAAAAAACCTCAAACTGTGATGAACTTATTTTTTTATTAGATGCACATAAACTTTACTCTCACACCATTCACAAGGCAAAAGGTCAATGTCGGCAATGATCGATCGGCGACGATTGTTGTGGAGGATTCTGAACTACAATTCCAATGTGTTTATTTTAAATCATATTTTCAAGTATGGCAATGCAGTATAGTAATGCATTTCCGTCCAGTCTGTATGAAACAACTCACTGATACCACCTTTGGTGAGTGAAAGCAGTGACTCTGCCAGTTAGCTTTTCTAACTTTTGGACTAGAGAGTGCAGATGTGTGATTCACAGCATAGAAGAGTGAAAGTCAGTGATGGTGATTTAAGTGGGTTTGATGTCACCAGTCATTCAGCCCTGAAGCTGACAGCTAAACCAGAGTCTGAAATGTTTCATGCATTCATAAAATGAGGACAAAGATTAGTGAAGCACTTAGAAAAGCCACGAGAACAGCGACCACTAACTGGGCTGTGGACTCTTCAGGGCGCAAGTACACTGAAGTTAAGACGAACCAAAGAAGACATTGGCAATGGTAAAAAAAATAAAAATAAATGTCTCCAGCTGTACAGCTAACAGAGTGGACACATGTGTGATTTCAGATAAAACTGAAAATGATACATACTTAAGTTGATTTACTACACAAATGTGCTACCCCCCACTAATGTAAGTTAAATCATTGACTACAAGAAACATTTTGTTGTGTATCCTAAAGCACATAATGGTCATTTACTGAGAAAATAAAGCACATCATCATACAATCAAGAAGTCTTATTCAACCACTTGCAAAGTGAGTTACACACAAATATTTTGGTTGTCCAGACCATTCAAATATTTAATAAAATGCAACAAAATATACAATAAAGTTCATTCGGAGCTGCTGGCATAGGTAAAAGGCTGCAGATCCTTCCAAGTTAATTAAAAGCTTATCGTTTGTCTGAGTTGTTTGAAGTTTTTTTTTTTTACACACACACTTTTCAGTTTCTTTATTGAACCGTTGATATTTTTGATTTAGACTTCAGACTCGGGGCAAGTCTTGGATGAGGTCTGAACCTAAAAGAATTACTTTATACTTTAACCTTCTAACGGCAACACTTAAAGACAGTCTTGAGCAAATTAAGTAAGGCAACAACAACAAAAGACAAACATAATAAGCACATTGCACTTAGAGAAAAAGCATGATCTGGACAAAATAAAACAAGGAACAGACAGAATGTGTCTGCTGGAGGGCACATCCTTTCTGTAAACTGTCATAAAAAAAATACATGGGAGCTAATAAAAGATGACGGGTTAACGATGAAGGTGAAATATAACACTAAAACTGTACGACCGAGTCTTTGATCTTGTCCTGTGATTCATCCCTGCTTCCCTGAACATTCCATATCAGCAAAAAAGCAGCTGCCATAACCTTAACAATAAAGAGACACACTTCTACAGTACACTGCTGTGAGAACAATTTCAGAATGCAGGCACAACAAATGTTTACACACAATGAAAAAATCCCAGTCATCCAATTTCACTTCCCCCAAAATGAAACACGGATAGAAAAATTAAACATTCATTTGGACCAGTAACATAGATTTGTAGTGTGCTATAATTACAGCTGAGGCATAAACACTAACAAGCATTATCAGAGCTTTTCCCTGGCTTTCAGTCCATGATCACACTATGAGCAAAAAGACCTGCAAGCGACAGATTTTATGTCCGAAATAATTGCATGTGCACATGAGTGATGTCACACCGGTTTTATTCAAGATAATTCTGTAAGAAGGCTGTATAGTGTGTGTGTGTGTGTGTGTGTGTCACAAGGGATTTAACAGAACAGAACTCATTTTGGGAAACTAATTGTTTTTCTCAACACAATAAGCTAAAGCTAAGTTTTTATGTGCGACATATAATCAGAGAGTGTGTGTGTGTGTGTGTGAAATAATTGCTCTTGGTGTGAACCTCATCAAACTGACAGTCATTTACACTCGGGCCCTGTTCACACCTGGTATTAACATCCCTGCTATATGTGTAACTCTGTGGTGCAACGGTAGAGTGTCTGACTCCAGATCAGAAGGTTGTGTATTCGAATCCGCAGGGTCAGGGTCAAAATTCTTGGGCAACATATGTGTCTATCACAAACTCTGTGGGGTGAAGTAATTAGATCGGTGTTATTAATGCACCAATGGCAACAAATAAATTGCCGTGTTGGGTTCTGACTAGAGTAAAAAAATACTTTTAGTTCACTGTGAGACTGCAGGGGCTCAGAGGTTCATAAATGTGGTCCCAAAACCACCCCGACAGGTGGTTTTTGTGATCAGATCTGAGGATGCATTCAGGATAGATTTGGTATGTATTGACCTTTGTACTTTGCTCTGTGTGCAATTTCATCAAATCACCAAGGACGGATGTTAATACCAGGTCTCAAATGTATGAAATTTGTGAAGTCTTCTTCCCGCCAGCTCCAGTCCGAGCTTCGCAACTATGAGATGTGTCGTCCACAAATGTAATGGTCCCATAAGGCATGTTTTTTTTTTGTTGTTGTTGTTTTTTTTATTTACACTGGTTCACAAAAGCACTCCAGTCAGGCAGTCAGAGTTGCCCTTCCTTCCCCTAAAAAAAGATCATCTTTTTATTATAAAAAAAAACTGAATCCCTCCCAGTCTTTAAATTCCTGCAAAGCTACAACCTTCCCCAACCACGTGAAGAACCCAACCCAAAACACAGGCCGAGAAAATGGAGAAACTTTACTTTGAAGCCTTTAAAAGTAAAATGTCCAAAGAGTGGCTGAGATCACAGCCCCGACAAATATGTGAGAGTAAGGAACAGCAAGCCAGTGAAGAGGTGCAGAGTGTAACTGGAAAGTGTGGAGGCGGCCTTGTTCTGGACCATCATACCAGTTCCTAAGAGAAAGTGAGAGCGAGAGTGTGATTCATATTTGGAGCATTGTAAAAAAAATGAAACTAATCCTAAACAGAAAACAGAGGCTGATCCTGAACAAACAGAAAGAGGCAGAAACACATCACTACACAGAAGTGCATGCACACGGTCAGTGCTAAACAGGAGAGGTGGAAACAGAGATGCATTTCCTCTTTCACTGGGAAAAATCCTCCTCACAGAGAGCCTCATACTTTGAAGATACCACAGGAAAAAAAAATCCTCATTTACCAACAAATAAAAAATTGGAGATTGTAATCTGCAGCTGCTCCAGCTGCTAATCTGTCCGTCACTGTAAAATTACACATAGAGTATACTCTCTAATACAGATGATCTAACTGTATTATGTGACATCACTGCACGTCATGTCAAATATAGTATATAATGTATGTCAAATATAACATGTGGTATAATATGATTTGTTAATATGTGTCCTTATTTCAATTAAAAGAGGGAGAAATAAAGATAAAGCTATGAACTTAAATGTACAGTACTGTGCAAAAGAGAATTCTTGTTCTAACAATGCTATTATAACAACCAGACACTGAGTGAAGTGTGAGAGCTTTACGGTTGCATGTTTCACATTCACATCTACCTTTGGGCCAAGTTTTACTGCACAGTTTTACTCCTTTTGTCTCTAGATACATACAGAGAATATTATTTACATGTTGGCGAGAATGGAAAGTTTACCTGAAAAGACAAGACTCGTCACAAACACTGAACTTTCTCAAAACCTCACATTCAAACGTGATTTTCTCCTTTTAAACAACCTGAAATATCTAACCACATCAGGTCTTGTAAAACTCAACACTGCAGCTGTCAAAGATACTAGTGGCATGTTTATGATCAGTATAATAAATAAGAGTGCCAATATCGCTCTGATAAAATGGCCTTGGATCAAACATAAGTCTCTAAGATTAATTCTTTCTTTAGATAAACCATAATCTCAGATATAATATTTATAGAGGCATTGTCAGCCTTAATAATAATTAATAAATTATTAACTACTATTACTAGAATTTGCAGTATAGACTTGATGCCTCCATGTACGTGTTCCCTCCCGTGTATTTATGTTCTTCTGTTAAAAAACAGAGCAACATAGTCTGTATGAATGAATTTGTAAACGTTAACTATCACATTTCAGTATCTGTAGCTATTGGCGAAAATCAAAATCTTTAGTGCTTCTCCTTTGTGTGTTGCGGGTGGGGAAGGGGACGCAGAGAACACCCATGTCGCCAGCCTGTCCACAGGACTGACGAGCAGCTATGACGCAATTTATGCTCACAAGCACATACACATAACCTGATCCACTGCACGTGTCCTTGGGAGAAAATGCAACAGAAACAGTGTTTTGAAGACACTGAATCACCAAGTCCATGTCGGATTTACAGTTGGATTTTTTTTTAATAATAGTACATTTTCTAGCATTCTATGCAACCAAAACGGTAATTTCTCCATATAATTAAAATATTAAAACACACAGTCGATTTAAAAATGTCACAGTCATATCTTAAATGTGTGTTATGCCTTTAATTACAGTTAAAATAGGGACATAAAATGTTCGAGAGATGAACAAAGACATGACACAAAGGCACCAAACATTGCTGTTGAGTGTAACCAGGATGTCTGTATCTCTGCTTTCAGACTACCAGGCTAAATTGAATTTTTTCCAGGGCTGTGAGAACACAGAAATGCAAACTTCAATTTTCAAAATCAGATTTGTGTCACTTTAGTAAGTAGGAACCAAAGGTTCATCCTATTTAATCCATCTTACATTTCAACAGCAAGTGGTTCCTTTGTTGACACATGCAAAACGGTACTTGTGGTCACGTGTGCTGTTTGAGACGACAGTCATGTTCAAATGCAAGACACAGTTATCAATGCAAATATGACGTATAATCAATCAGTTTGGATCAAGAAGGCTGTCACACACTATGTTTGTTATCATATTGCTTTACCTATTATCAATGGTTATTTCACTGTGTGCAAAGGTCTCTTAAACAATCAGGAAAAGCTCCGGTGTGTGTATTGTTGTTCCTCACCTGTGTCCCGGGACACAATGATCTCATGCGCTGGCCCGTCTCCGCCCTCTCCCCAAGATCGAATCTCCAACACGACGTAACCGTTGTCCTTCGGCAGAGGCAGATTCACTGACGTCTTTGCCTTGTCCAGAACTTTCAGCGCTGCTTGGCCTTCATGTTTGTACAAGACCTGACAAACGTACACAGTCATATTATTATAAAACTAATATCAACTAAAAGAAATATAAAAGGTATTCCTGGAAATGATTTTAAGCGGTTTATCAACTGCAGTGTCATTGTTTGCACTGACATAAAAAGGACTAGTGTTGCAGCATTCCTGTTCTGATGAAACATTTCATGATCATGTTCCGGGAAATGGTTGTCTAACGGTCTAAAAACATCTAAAACATCTAAAAACATCTAAAGTGACAAACATTCATATATTAATATTCTGTACACGCTAAGGCTGAAATAGATTTTCATTAGATCTTAAGATCTTAGGCCTGTTTTTCTGCACATCACATGCAGGTTCTAGACACAGGGATGTGTGAGTGACTGTGCAGAGGCCGAGCTTCTCCACTGCATGGTTGAGCAAAGAGTGTGAGGACAGAGCAGGGTCATAATTACTGTACATCACTACTTTCTATTTTGTCAGCATGAAAACAGTACCAGGGGAATGCTTCCAAGTGTTTCATGTGATAATGATTGGCGTGTTCTCAAGCTGCACAGGTGCCTCTAGTTATAAAATGTATACGTAAATGTATGAAAAGCTGGAGTTTAAGGCCTTAAAGTCAAAACTTGGATTAACTTTTCCTTTAGAAAAAGAAGCCCACGTGCAACACAAACTTACTTTGTAGCCCAGAACAGCAGACTCGTTGTGCATGGCCTTCACGTGGTCCCACCACACTATTACAGATGAGCTATCGGTCTTCCATGAAACATTGCCTGGAGGACGATTAGGAGCTGGACAAAGACATGTTTTGAAAATTACTTAAAAGTCAACGACAGATAGAAAAAAATCAGAGAATTATCCTTGTGAGATTTTATCATTATCAGAGAAAATCTCACAAGGCAAAAGGTGACATATATAAACTGTACAGTTAATATAATATAATGTTCCAACAAGTAAAGAGTACTTGTATATTATTTGCCTGGATATTGCTACTTCCAAATCACAAATTCCCCATTTGATTTGAAATTTATTTAGCAATACTTCAAGTTTCCATACCAAATTTGCTTAGTTATGGAGCTTTTCTCAGATCTCAAAACTGTATAAAATCTGGACCCAACATGGAGCATCATTAACAATATTAGCGTTTACAAATGTACCCACTTTTGTTCATATGACCACACAGTGCAACTTCTACATTACAGTCGTTGGTAACTCAAACTTGAAACTTTGTCACATTTAAAGTTTACAGCTGAGAAGCGCAACAAAAAGACACAAAGTATACTGTCAAAAGACACCATTGTGGTCAAGTCTGGCTAGGTTTTTGTACAGGATCCAAGAAATTAGTTGAAAATCTTTTTAACCCAGCCTGAATAGAAAATAGTAACTACTCTAACTACTCTACTCTACTGTACTCTTAAATGACAGTGAATAAATTGCCTTCAAGGATCCTGTAATAATATAATAGAGTGTATGGATAAACTGGCTGTATTTTGACATGTGTCTATGATAATGCAGCTCTTGGCAGAAAAGTGATACAGAGATTATGTCTAAACCTACTGTTGAACACATTTGGAGCCACAGGCTGAGGGAGCAGTAAGTACCTCCTTGAGCACTGAGGAGAACCAGACTCCTGCAGCTGAGAGGGAAAATACATCTCTGCCAGGAGGAGAGGTGGAGAGCGAGACGAGACGGCTCATTTACCCCAGCTGGATTACAAGGACACTTTTAGTCTGACGGGAAAACACCCATGATGGAGTCTTGGGCTATGAAGTGGAATAATGACGGAACTACTCAGGATCCTGCTGAATGTCTACTTGTAGGGTGGGCGGGGGCCACGATTCAGAGCGACCTTTTCTCAGTTCAAGTAGTGCATAAATAGATTTCAACAAACACAAAAGGAAACTCAGGAAGCTGCATGGTGTTCATCATCAGCCCCAGGCACAAATGTGTCAACAACAGCAATTACCTTGTGGATTTCAGCCATTGTCGATCGTCTTGGGTAAGTCAAACTAACACAAGATGTAACCATTCAGCATATCCAGAATATTGCATAAGTCTGATAATATTTATTGCATAAGTCACAAGTCTGATCCCCTGGACAAACAACCATTCACTGTCACTCACACCTACAGTAAATCCCCACAAAAAGGTCCTCAGTCGAAGCCAGGATTCAAATTGGCAACCTAATTGCAGTGAAGCTATAATCCTAGCAGAGAGAATCAACTTGAACCACACAAAGAGTGAGATTTGTAATTGCATTCTTATCAGTAGTAGTTGTCTTATATTTACATGAGACAGATTTAGAAAAGGCCTCAAGTTTACTTTGTGAAATCCCTTGAGACAATGTTTAATTTGGTGCTATACAAAAACATTATTTGAATCATTTGAGAGATGTTTTTTTTAATTTCTTTTACGATGACAGACATGTTCAGATGTTGTGAGGTGTTGTCTTCCCTCTAATTTTCTGTAAAAAGAGCTCAAGTTAAGAACAAAAGATCATTTTGTATAAAAGCTACTGCCTTACGTGGCTTCCTAGTGGTGACAGTGGTGCGTGGCGAGGGTGGCCCTGTGCCAGCACTGTTGTAGGCCAGAACTGCAACGTGGTATCGCGTGCTGGGTCGAAGTCCAGACACCCTGGCTGTCGTTTCCAGTCCTGCTGTCCTCACCCGGTCTGCTGCTGCCTCCCGTTCATGCTGCCGCCAATACCGGATCTGAAACACATTTACAGATGCAACCTGAAACACTGCGCAAACCTATGCGTCCCTCACATACATCAATGTCTCTGTACACACGGCAGATGATGCTAATCATTTTGTTTGCTATGTGGGGATAGCTTTCTCCTCAGACATCATCCATCTTCATCGCTGGTTTGATTATTACTTCTGCACCTCCTCTGGTTTCTGTTTACATCCTTTGAAAATGCTGTCCCATTATGGGAGGTTTTGATCAATCACAGAGCAGTTCAGAGAGGAAGCAACTGCTATGTATACAGTTCCCTTTAGTGGAGAGATCGCTCCTCCAGCACTGGCAACAACTGCCTACACTGAAAATAAATCAGCAATGAGAGTTTAAGATGGGGGGAATGCCTGGGTCATCTGTCTGCACATGTGCATTCATCTGTGCTCATCTGATGAGGATCCCAAACTGTAAACTGTACCCCAAACCCTAACCCTTATTTTCCCCAAAAAAACAGCGGAAAGGGAACTTGACTTGTAACCGGAGGGTCGCCGGTTCAAATCCCGGGGTACCCCTGAGCAAGGTACCCAACTCCCAATGCTCCCCGGGCGCTACTCAGTGTGGCAGCCCACTGCTCCTAATTCTAGGATGGGTCAAATACAGAGGAATACTTTCCCTAAGTTTTAATAAAACTAAACTTTAACTGTGGCTTTAAAGACATTTCAGATAGATTTAGTATCAGCATTTAATCCCAGAGATGAAAACAAAATAATATATCTGAAATATACATATTACAAGAAAAGAAAAATAAATAACATCTCTCCAGACAGATGAGACTGAACTGGGCACAACATGTTTGACTGTTGATTACACACTGCCATGTTGGGCAAAAATCCTACATGTGCTCTTATGTCGTCCCTTCACCTCATATCCTCTAAGGATGCCATTGGTGCTGAGCTGCTGGACCGGCTCCCAGGAAACCTGGATGTCGAAGGCAGTCAGTGTTGTGGCATTAATGCTGGACGGTCCCACTGTTGGCTCTGTGGGGAAACAAGAGGTCAGAATATGCAACATACCACATACACTGTGTTTATACCTTAATAATAAAAAGGTACCGTCTTAGAAGCATGTATTTTTTTTTACTGTCTGTGAATTTCTGTGAGTGCTGACTGATAATGGTATAAGCACTAGTGGCGACCACTGGTGGTCACAGACACTACTGCAGGTAGGGACATACATTGTTTACTGTCTTAAACAGTGCACTACTGAGTATTACATTATTTTAGTTCAATAAAACAGTAATATACTATATCACTTATAACATTACATATAATATAATCATATTCCTGAAAGCAAGCATCATGCTGCCTTATGAGATTGAGTGCAATATAGTTTAGATGTTCTGAAATTGCCTTCAGGGCCTGTAAAGCATGGTCATTTTATTTGTATAGCTCATAAAAAGCAGTGAGATCATCGACAGTTTATAGGTGAATACAAGGTTTGATGAATGAAAGTAAACCTGTAAACATTCATTGTCACTCCGTGGTGAAGAACGGCATTGTTTTCCTTCCCAGTATACTGATATTGCACCCACAAGTGTGGTTAATTTAGTGTAATGCTACTGACCCGAGGGTTATAAGTCACAGGATCACTGAAATGAAATAGAACCAGAGGACTTTATAGAAAAACAATGAGTTTTATAACAGGAAAGAGATAACAGCGGGGAAAGTTATGATAAAAGGAGATTGCAACAGTTCCAAAACAATTGCAACTGGGATCAAAGCAGTTGCAAAACCGAACAGATATATTCATACAAGGATATTGCAAGATACATAGCAGGGGAAGGTTTATGCACAGCTGGACATTC
The DNA here is from genome assembly GCF_019176455.1 of Solea senegalensis. Classification (NCBI taxonomy): domain Eukaryota; kingdom Metazoa; phylum Chordata; class Actinopteri; order Pleuronectiformes; family Soleidae; genus Solea; species Solea senegalensis. The sequence goes on along the minus strand of NC_058024.1, from coordinate 14,555,003 downwards.
TCCTGCTGTTGTGAGCATGTTAGACAATCGCCTGCTGCAAAAAGTGTCAAAACCCAATTTTTCAGTGAGTTATGTTTTTGTCAGATTAAAAAATCTTATCAGTGGATTTTGCTGTAAATGCCTAACAGTCCCACTGGTTGAAACTGTAATAGTGTAACATGAGTTACGTTGCTGTGTACAGAGTTGCAGCAGTGGTGTCAGAGCAGTTGAAACGTGAACCCTGATCAAAATAGGTGGTGGTGGTGGTGCAGTGCGACTCCGTGGCTCACCTTCCTCTGCAGAGTGCACCACAGCGATCTGACTGAACGGACCCTCTCCTCTGCGGTTAAAAGCTTTGATCTTCACCTCAAATGGACTGTACGGCGTCAGGCTTTCATTGTAGTAGACATGACGAGAGGACTCGACATGAAGAATGCGCACCACTGTCCACGATGATGTGTCTTTCTTCCTGAATGCCAGGGTGTAGCCAAAATTGTCCCCATTTTGGTATTCTCTGGCCATGGGCTGTGGAGTTTCAGGAGAGAGATGACATGTGAAAATCTTACAAGTCTGATCCAGTGTTCTTATAAATAAGAGAGAAGCAGGGCAATAGAATAAGGCAAGTTGTCCAGCTCATCCTGAAAACTAGTCCTTAAACTGGGGGCAGCCACTTCGAATGCTTAATCATGTCTAGTTATTGTGCACCTCAATCTCTGAACATCTGGTTGGAAGATCTCGTTACTCTGGCAGGAGTCTGGAGATAACCAGATCACATAAATAAAGTAGAGACCAGCCCATTTGAAACCTTAAAACAAGCCAAATTTAAAATATAGAGCGACGGGTCATCAACTCACCGTCCAGGTAACAATGAGCTCGTTGCGGTCTCCTCCTCCTCCTGATAGTCCACTGGGGGCCACTGTGGGAGCTGTTGACCGAACACATAAGCACAAGATCACATATAAAATAAATACAGATAATCGTCTGATTTTTCCTTTCTGCATTTCAAAGTATTTTAACATGTTGGCATGGGATATGTAATACATCTGTTATTTTTAATCTACTGTGGATCAAGTGGATCAGTATACTCTTTTGTCAAAGACTGAAACACTATATCTGTGTTCAATCAATATTTTGAACCTTCTTACAGCATGCCCTAATTTAATGTAAAAATAAATGCTACAGTCCTTTTTCTAAAGGCTCTAAGAGCTTGTATATCTTACAAGAGGCAGCCTGTGGCTCCTCACCTGCTTGCTGAGTGCGAATGGTCTGTGAGGGCATACTGGGCTCTCCACTTCCCAGGATGTTGCTGGCAATGACATGAAATTCATAATCCATCCAGGGAATCAGTCCCATCACACGGGCAGACTCTGCGTTCCCCTCAATGTTCACTGGGTCTGATGAACACAAATGACAGAACGTCAAGTAGATTATTTAATCTGACCATATTTCAACCTAGTATGCTCTTTTTAGAACAATATATTCATTCAATTCAATTCATTCAGCTATGGCGCATGGACGCACCCGTCCTCATCTTCTTCCACTGTGATGATAGTGATGACCGGCCCATTATGATGTATTTGCCAATGGGACTGTGATTATCGTAGCCACGACTCCACCTGAGCTCCACCGATGTCTCGGCAACGTTCCTCACAAGTAAACCCCCTGGAGGTCCTGGGGGTCCTGGAAACAACGTAATAAATTCACTGCTGACATGAACATTGTATTTTATTTTTGTCAGCTGTTTACTTGATTTTAAAACATAGTGACAAGAGTGTTCTGATGTTATTAGATAGAGAAAAAAAAAACTTCCTTTTTCTGTTATATGGGGAGGAACAAATTCATGTTATTTAGTTAAGTACCAGATCACAGCCGTTAATTCAAGTGCTTCTGGTGTGATATTCTACCTAAATAAATGTTTGTCAGAACCTGCTGATGAAGCGTGGGTTGATTCATTTGTCTATTATGCTCTAAAAATTCATCTTTGAGCAACTACTATTATTCTTGGTTGGCTGGTACCAAATAGGGCTGAACAATTAATCGGAATTTTATCGAAATCGCAATACAACCCACTGCAATTTTCAAGGTGCAATATTTTTTAAAGCCAAAATGTGTGTCAAAATATCATTTTAGATCAAATATTATCTTGATCTATTCCACAGACTGAAGAGAACATCTTTGTTTGTCACAGATCAGCAGAAACAGAAGCATACCTTGTGCATCTATAAGGTGACACCTTAACAGGACACAGTTGTATATGACACTCTTTGATGAACGTGTTGGTATTTCATTGAAATAAATTGTAACTAATAAGTTGTGTTCATGTCTATAAATATTTGGGAAATGGCAAATGGGTTCATCTTCTGTTATCCCATTAACGTCCATATCCCCTGTAGTTTACAGGTATGAGGTTTCCTTTCTATCGTTCTGCAATTGTAAAGAAATATCTTACCTCGGACCACAAGTCGAGCCATAGTCGATGCACTGTCCACCACAGTCTGAGCTGTGCATGTGTATATTCCTGCCTGACTCAGCTGAGCATTCACAATCAGCAGGTCACCAATGTTTTCCTTCTGAAATGATAAAGAATGGAGAGAACCAACGAAAACACTATGAATCAAGATAAAACAACTGAAACACTGTAAATGGGGATAAAACAACTGGAACACAACTACACCATTGCCTTGTCATTTAATAAACATTGACACATAAAACATGACAGTTACTCTCAGAGCTTGTCGCTAAACACATTTTTTATTTGTCATTCTGACATAAAGTTATCATATCTTATGTATGCTGTAGCCAAGTTTGTCTTAAAACAGCAAAATTCTGGGACTAAACACTCAAACGCCGCAGAGGGTGGTCTCAGAAAGCCTGGATGAAAACTACTACATCATCCTTTACAGGACTCACCCCATCCACGCGGTGGTATGGTCCTGCAGAACCCTCCACGTCCAGCAGAACCCCGTTGAGGGCCCAGGTGAAGGTCAGATCCATGGTGGGGTCATGGGAGGCATGACACTGCAGTGTCACATTCTCCCCCTGATTAATGTCGGCATTGGAAGGAGCCAGTGTGATCTTGGTGGCATCTGCAATAAAATGATGAAAAACATGTTTAAAGAAGATCTTTGCACCATTGTTTAGCAATGACTTTGTGTAAGTAGATGTTACAAAGTACCTCATCCTTATACACAATGTGCTATATCTCTTATTTGTTGCATACATTAAGAAACATTGTTACAGTGTTTTTATGTAATAAATGAACAAAAGAGAAACATGTGAATTGTTGAGCTTTAGACACAGTGAACTACTCCCCTATTTCTTACAGTAAGAAAATGTCTACAAAATTGTAGAATAAAAGTAAAATCTCATATGCCAGCACGATTGACTTGTGAGAAAACTGTTTCTGGTAGTATGAGAATGACAGCTGTCTCGTAGATGTCAACAGCCAATGAAAGTTTGCTTTACATACTTTAGTGGTCAAGGTTTTCTTTAACCATAAAATCTGCTTCAGTGTACATTATTATTTGCCAAAGAATGTATTTGGAATCATCAGAAATTATTATTTGGACTCCTGGTGGGCCATGAGAAGTTATTTAAAAAATAAAGTGTTTAATATTCAGTTTAAAAAACAAACTTTCAAAGTATATTTTTAAAAATTTGCTTTGCAAATGGATGATTCAAAGTTTCAGTGTTGTTTGTAATGAACAATAATACATCCTTCAAAAGTTTTGTTGTGTTGCGTTGCGTTGCGTTGCGTTGCGTTGCGTTGCGTTGCGTTGCGTTGCGTATATACACACCCCTGACAGACAGGTGTCCAGTGCTATTGGCTTTGCCCAGGTAGTTTTCAGCAAAGCAGGTGTACTTCCCCTCATCTGCTCTGCTGATGTTGTGTATCCACAGGATTCCATCTGAAGTTACAGTGACTCTGCAAAAACAGACACACAGGGAGTGATGATCAATTGAAGTGGATTATAACATCATTAAACACATGCTCAGACATGGACAAAACATAATACACAATACACAGTGATTAAATAAAATCAATGTGCATTACACATCGCCAGTGCTTTGTAGCATAACAGTGATAAAGTACTGATGCAAAGCATTGTACAGCAACTGTGGCTGCTTCTTGCAGCACATTCAGTCAGTTCCACTCCACAGTGGAAGACGCTTACTTATTCAGCTTCCCACCCACAGATTTCACAGCTGATTTCAGTCACAGACTCACTGCTCATATATTTAGCCGCTCAGACGATCATTTGAGCTCAAACTATTACTTTAAATGGTGCAAAGCGGGGGTAACAGGACGGAGCTGGGCACAATGTAGATGTCAAGCACTACAACTCATTTGCGGGAGGAACACATCAGCAGGTGGTGTCAGGATGAGTTCCAGTATTCACAAGTCAGTTCTTCTGTCCTGTTTAAAGCGTCAATGTGCATCCTTAAAGTTCCATATATTACATTACACACAAATGTTGGGCCTTCCTTTGAAATCGAAAACAGTCCCTCTCTCAACACACCTGTCATTTGTGCTGCCATTTAATCCACTACACAGACAAATCAGTGTTTGTGTCCACATTAGAAAGCATATCCATATGCTGTTATTTTGATGGCATAGTTTTATAGTTTCTGTTTCAGTTGTGTGTCTTGTGTTAATTATTTTTTATAAAACATTTCCACATGTTAATCCACTGCACTAACAACAAAGAAACACATTGACACAGCGTGTCCACTACCTGCTGCTGTTGGTGAGCAGCTCTGTGCCACGGCTCCAGAACAGGCTTGGCTTCGGAGCAGCTCGAGGGCGACACTCAATCATCACCTGCCCTCCTCTGGCTGCTGGAATCAGCCTTCGCACTGGATTCGATCTGAAATCTGGGGCCTGAACTGGAGGAGCAGGAAATATGATGAAGACACAGACACAGAGTCGGATTAAGGGAGATGGAGGAAGGAAGAATGTATCAAGACAAGTCACCAACTAACACTTGGTGAAAAAAAATATGTTTTTTCCAGAATCAGCCCTCACTGATTAAAATATATTTGCATTTCAAACAATTTCAGTAATATTTGAACATTTTTCAATATTGGCAAATTTCAGTTTTCCTATTGAATGAGGTACTGACTCAGTCCACATTTTATGGCGCTTTTCCACTATACAGTTGTGCTGTGCCGAGCCCACACAGATACAGCTGTCTGTGCGTGAAATTTAAGAACACAAAATCAGCAATACTACATCACAGCACACAGACTTTTGTGTTTGAAATCCTTTATTCATATTTATGTAAGAAATAAATGAAGAAGCAATATAGAAGCTTCTGTGTCTGCAGCTAAAAACACTGATTTTATCTGTGACATTGCATCAGGAGGGTTAATCCCGTTTCCTCACTAGAAGCTATATTCTCTAAGAGTAATCCTACAGATTAGCTCAGCTGTATGCAAAACACTATCAGTACCTTAAAAACCCAGTATCTAACAAAGATAGCTACAACCTCCTACCTTGGACTCTGAGTTCAGCAGAGGAGTAGATGGTGCCATGTTTGTTTTCAGCCACACACTGGTACATTCCAGAATCTTCCAGAGCCAAGTTATTGATCTTAAGACGAGCTCCGTTCACCACCACCCGGTCCTGAAGGAGAGTAGATACATACACGTACTGCATGTGAAAACACAGTGAAGGGAGAAAAAGCCCTAATCACATTTACTCTATGGTCAGCAGAGTAAACATGATATGCTAGTCATTGTCTTCCATCATGGATTCAGTTATATGAGAATATCACATGAGCAAATATAGGTACTCAGTCCTTCATAGCACAAAAACATTTTATTATTGTTTCATTATTATTGTTTCATAAAAAGTTTGGAGAATGTTATTTCCTGGATTTAATTTATTACCTAGTTTAAAAGAAACAGATTTGCTATGGGTGAGTATATTCCCATTGCTCATTTAAAAAGACAATAAGAACTTTTTATTTTTGTTAGTTATACATATTAGTGGAGCTAGAGTCCTAAATCATAAATAATGGGTTATGAGCATTTGACTGGATGTATGTTATGCACCTTCTGCACGCTTACCTGTGTGCTGAGAGGCTGTCCGTTGCGGAGCCATCTTACGGAGGGTCGTGGTTTACCAGCTGCAACACAACTCCAGTGAAGCTCTGAGCTGATCTCCACCTCTGAGTCGCTCATCACCTGCAACCACTCCGGCTGAGCTAGAGAAAACCATTGACAGACAATGAGCTTATTGATTAGACAATGAGAATTTTTGAATGCTGCCTTCAGAGCAGATCAGACAAAAAAAAAAAACGTTGACCGTTTCATCCGCAGGTTGTTCAAATATTAACAGTTTCAGATCATGGCTTCTCTGTTCGATCTCCTCTCATCAGATGAGGAGACTCTGCCTGCATTGGCAAATGTTGTTTTCAGACTATAATATTATTTCTTTTCTCCTTTCATCGAGGATGTCCAGAGGTGTTCTCTCACTCAGATTACTTGATTTACATTACACTGAGTGGTCATTCTCACATTCCTCACCTTGTACAGTGATGCGTCCCTGGTATGTATCACTTCCTTCTGAGTTGTAGGCTTCACACTCGTAAATACCCTCATCATCAAAGGAGAGGTCTTGGAGGATGAGGGTGGGACCTTCTGCCGAGGAGCCTGCCTTGGACGGCATTAGTCCATCCACCTTCCTCCATCGCAGTTTTGGGACCGGACTGTCAGGAAAAAAAGATGGAGAGAAGGTGGATCACAGTTGGAGGTAGACAATTGGAAGTGCTAACAGTTATGAGATAGTCAATGATAGTTAAATTGGTAGCTTACTTTCCATAGGCGAAGCATTCTAACTGGGCGGTGTGTCCCGCAAGGGCATAAGTCTCCCCTGGGAAACGCACTTTAATGCTCGGTGCTGACTTCCTTGGATTGGCTGGACAAAAAAAGTAGCAGTGAATATACTGTACTTTCACTTACTGCAGCTATTTTCAGATCTAAAAACTGAAATAGTACCACAAACATTTGAAAGATATAGAGTTATAGAAATGGCAGTCCTTCCAGAAGGTTCAAACAGCTCTGTAAACAACTTCTGAAGCTGTTATGGTGTGTTCATAATCATCACACAATGAAAAACATTGGCCAGTTAATTCAGCTATACAGAGCCAGCTTTCCTGTAGATCTTCATGTGAAGCTATATGAGACATTTATTATTATATATAGATAATATCATTGATGCAGCTTGTCTTCCTACCATCAGGCAGAACATTGAGCTGATTGGCTTTGCTGAAGGTGCTCTTGGTGCTGATGTCCATGCTGATGGTGGTGAAGCAGAAGAAGTTCCCTGTGTCGTTCAGCTCCGCTTTAGCCAGATACAGGTTCCCCGTGACCTGCGACACAAACCAGCGGCTGTCGGTTTTCTTGATGAAGTTGGGAAAGTCGTTGATGAACCAGCGGTATGACAGGGCTAGAGAGAGGAAAGTAGAAATCATGGTCAATGGTAGTCCAGTGAGAATTTAACTTTTCTTATAATGTTATTTGTACATTTTATTTCATATGCACTTTCCAAAACCTGTTGAACAGCCTCATAGTTATTCTGCCCATTTACAATTTCAGTGCTGTTTAATTTTTCTAAAATCTATCAGGTGTTTTAAAACACTAAAATACTATAATATTTAATATACTCAGGTTTTCCAGAAGCAGCATAAAACCCAGAAGCAGAGTGGGTACCTGGGTAATGTGGAGGAGGCTGGCAGGCCAGGAAAGTCCCCATACCCTCATATGCCGTCTGTGGACTCCTGCTGTCTGGAGGGTAGTCATGAAGGTCTGTAGACGGATGAAAAAGGTAGGACAACAGAAACACTGAGTTATACAAAGTTGGCAGTCGCCAAAGGAGTAGTAATTCTGAATGTTTGATGCCTCAGTAACCACTCAAACAGATCTAAACATTTAAAGTGTTTCAGTTCCTCACAGCCAAATTTGAGGTTGGCTGCTCTGCTGATGACGACTCCACAGCGGTTGATGGCCAGACACTGGTATGAGCCAGTGTCTCTTACAGACTCGGGGCTGCTGATGACCAGGTTTCCAGCCACCAGTGTGTAACGAAGGTCCAAACCCAGCGCGACATCTGTGCCGTTTACGAGCCATCTACAGGAGAAAGAGCAGGACAAAATGGATTTGTTTGAAATGGAACGGAAGTTCTGCTTCTTTTACTCAACTCTGCTACCAACTTGCATTTCCGCTGGAATTCACCAGTTGCTTCACAATCACATCAGACATACTAAGACAGCAAAGCAGTGAGCACCAACAACCTGGACCTACTGTGTCATTTATTTCAGTTATTTCTTAATTATATTAATTCAAACAATGAGGTTCTTTATATGCTACTGTAATTTAACATTGGTCCTAATGGTGGTCCATGAAGAGCTCAATATTTTCTCAGGTGGTATAAAATAATTAAAAAGTTCTTACTAAAACAGTCAATCGGCTGTTTAAAAGGTCAAATAAGACTGTACAGTTTCCTGCAGGACTTTCTAGTAGAATTACAGCTCACAATCACATTTAAAACACAGCATTAAATGTGATTTAGAAGGTGTCACATTAAGAAGGTGTTTTAATAACATTTATGTCTGTGTGTGTGTGTGTGTGTGCGCGCTTCACCCACCTGTAGGAAGCAGGTGGACTGGCTCTGGCCTGACAGCTGAGGGTAACCTTGCCTTCACTCAGGCCCTCTGGGTAAATTAAACTGCTTGGCTGTTGTTCAAACACTGGCCCGCTGTCATGACCCGACACACACACATCACCACCTGTAAATTATTTATTCACAACACACATAATTACATACCAAAGCTTGTGCTAAAGTAGTTATGCTCCTTAAAAAACATTAACAATCTGGCTACAATTGTCTTGCTGTGAGCCAGGTCACACAGCAAGCATGCGGCACCTGGGTGAACGGACGCAGAACTCTTATTATTAATAGTTTCCACATAGGGATATTATAGCTTTTCATGTCAAAAAGTATCCACAATACTGTGATGAAGGCAAACTCAGCCAATGGGACTGACCCAGACAAAAACACAGAAAACATTAGAGAGAATGGCAGAAAGCTTACAGTTCCTGACAATTGTTGAGGGGAAAAGGAGGAGAGACTAACTCCTGTGAGCTTTAGGAGATAATGATAACAGGAAGTGAAGCAAGCTGAACACAGGTGGTGGTAATTAACAAATGGGAAACAGCAGGAAGTAAAAACTATCTACCTATCACATTTACAAAACAAAATGGGAAGTACAAAGACAAAATAACAAAAACACAATCCAAGACATAAACCAAAACCATGTCATCAAAGTCCAAATGAAAACTAAAAATCCAAATCAATGAAAGCACTAAAGAAATCATTCAGGGCTCAGAATCCAGTCAGTAATCATTACAACTCTACATTTACACTACTCTATACATTCTGTAGGAAGTATGGATGGATTTTATTAATTCTTGAATGCGATGAGAGTATGACTAAATAAAGGAATAAATGAGTCTTCTTACTCTTATTATTTAGACAGTTTACGTGTTGTTAACACAATTATCTAGTTAGCCAATCACATGGCAGCAACTCTATACCTTCTGGCTCAGAGACAAAGGTCAAGACACCCTGCTGAAGTGCAAACTGAGCATCCGAATGGCTAAGAAAGAGAGATTTAACATGGCATAATTGTTTGTGCCAGACAGGCTGGTCTGAGTAGAGAATCTCAGGGCAGAGAGCTGTGATTCAACAATGTTTTTGTAGTGCAATGATATATTTGGTTTTGTTTAATATCTGCACAAACTCTTGTTTGAATTGAAGTGAACAACAGAGAGAGAGAGAGAGAGAGAGATGGAGAGCATGCACATTTGTGATATTCTCTGACATAATGAACAGTGTTTATTCTGCCGAGTGTATTGTTTGTCCAGGGGAACGGAGCACATGTGACAACACATTTCACCAGCTCAGTAATTCCAACATAAGCTACACCCAATCACCATTCATCACACTGGAGCATTACTTCACCAGCACAGCCCGGGGGAGACAAAAGTACAAGGCCTTCGAGAGGAAAATTGAATTCCCTCTCCTCTGCTGTCTAAAGTCATTCATTTTTAATCAGATGCACCTCAACCATACATTTACACAAATATAGTACAGAACATTTATTTGTGTGTTTGTTATTTGTATGCTTGTTTGTGGTTACGATGTAGACAAAGATAGGGACAGACAATGTTTTGTCAGCACTGGATGAAGAACATCATTTTCAGTGAAGACACTGGTGTGTGTGTGTGTGTGTGTGTGTGTGTGTGTGTTTATGTGAAACTTACCTGCAGCGTCCTTTAAATGCACTAAGCTGAGGACCAGTAGACACAGCAAATTCTCCATTATCTGGATCATGCTGAACAACAACTGGATCACTGACTGACTGAGAGCAGATGATCAGACGGATTCACTGTGTCTCACAGGAGGAAGAAGAGGCCTCCACTTTGGACCTGTGTAAAAAACACACAAGAGAATATTCAAGTTAAGGTAATTTTGCTCTGAAGAGGAAATGCTCTAATTATTAAATAATAATCGTAAACAGACAGCAGAAGACAAACTAAAGCACAACCTCATGTCATTTACTTGTCGGTAGCATTCATTTCTGATGGAGAGACTGAAGCTCTTTGACCATGTGAGCCCGGAGTCAGATTTACTGTCCTCCCAGCATCAACCTGTTTTCTCTGTCTGTGTCTAAAATTAAGCAGAAACACAAAGTGGAAAAACAGTAACAGAAATAGAATCTCTCACTTTTGGAGGAGTCTGCTCCCAGGCTATCATTTAGATCCTGCTTTACTGCTGAGCAATGATTGACATTTTTGTTGTCTTCCTGTTTTTGTGCTATTTTTTATAAAAATTTCGATTGGGATAATATTAAAGTTGAAGTTGAGGTTAGAGAAGTGGGGAGGGGGTGTCCTATTTACCAGCGACACCAAGAAACTGGTGACTTTTTTCAGATATTGTTTTCAATAGGAATAAAATTAAATATAGTATACCAATTTAAATACCTAGACCAGTACAACGTTACACAGAAAAATACACACATACTGACTGATTCTGCAGCACATAAGGCCTCACTCTGCTCAGTGTGTATGTCGTGGTGTGTTACAGGGTGGTCAGGGTGGTCAGGAGTTATTTGATCCTTGTCCCTTTACAGATCCACATGACAGAATTCACTTCAAAATGTACTTTATGTCCATAAAGCTCTCACTGGTCTTCCTCCTCAGTGCTTCACTGATTGCTTCATGCTGCATTCTGCTCCTAGGTCATTAGGTCAAACTTGCAGTGACCCACTCTCATTTAAAAGCCAAAGGTGAAAATGCTTTAAGCTGTGGAATATTCTATATTAGGACTTCTCCCCTGATGATATTGTTAAATTTCATTTAAAGTCTTACTTGTTCTTAATTTTAATCCTAAATCAGTGTGATTGATGTTTTAATTGTGTTATATATGTACTTTGTTCTATGTCTTGTCTTGTTTACCTTGTCTAATCCCTGCGATGGTAAATCCCTCACATTCTAATCCTGTTGTTTCAATGTGAGACGTGAATAGTAATTAATTTAGTTTTTAAGTAGCACATCATATTTTCAGTAATTCCCAAAATTGTGATATGAAATCAAAGGCTTGAGAATCTCACAGTTTGTCAAAACAGTTGTTTTGCTCTTTAGCAATAACAAACTAACTATAAATTCCCCATAAACCTGAATATGCATGAATACTTAATGTGTTGTGAGTCTGTTTGTCTCTCTATTTTCTGCTCTGAAGTTGATGTATGAAAACAGAAGAAGAACAAGGACACACACCCTTAATGTGTCCTTCAAACTCTCTCTCTCTCTCTCACACACACACACACACCTTCATGTTCTTTAAAAGAGGACAACTGCCCAAGGCCATAAGGACATTTTTAGGACTGTGAGGACATCTGCTGATGGGACACACATGGACACCCATGGACCACACACACACACACAAAGTGGCTAAACTAAGGGTGGATAAAATGTGAAGATCAACCCAGGACCAACAAAGAGGAATAAGATATATTATATTAATTGTGGCAAGTACAACACGTTTGATTGTAAAACAAACTGAGAGAGGATGAAGATGCTGATGATGATGCTGATGCTGGGTTTCATGTCTGCACGTAAATGTAACTCCTTGTAAACTGAGTTACTTTGAAAAGTCTGCTCGACTATAATTATTATAAGGACGCACAGGGCCACTTTATGGTGTTCTACAGCAACAGTGTGAAGGTTTTCCCCGGCTTTTACATTCTGGGTCTGTTTTGAGACAAAATGACATCATCAAATTTCTAATGTGCATCAAAATGCTATAATTTGATACTGTAATAGAAATGCAGTCTCTCACAAAGCCACATCACTGCAGCCGGGCCAAACAATGGAAATTACGTTAAATTATACTCCTCCCTGAATATCTCATTTATGATTTAATTTCCTTACAGGGCTGGAATTTCCGAGGTGAAGATCTTAATAGACTGACTGGTGCTGGACTCACACAGACAAGTGTAGTGTCTGACTACACTTCTCACCTATAATGTGACATATGCCTGCTTAAGTCAATGATATCTGAAGAATGTGTTTGCTGCTTTGTCTCACACCCTTTTCAGACAGGAAACTAGAGTGTGTGCAGTGTCTTGCACAAGGATATATATCAGCCTGGAGAGTAAAGGAGCCAGGGATCTTGCTCTGCCTCCTGAGCCACAGCTGCTCCAATGAAAGGAGAGATGACCGACATGGCAGAGGAAAATCTTTTGGTTGTTTTTCATCGTCCACTGGCAAACTGGTCCAGTGAGATGATTTGTGTGTAATAAATTCCGATAAATTATGAAAGTGTAACGGGACATCACAAATGATGAACAGTGAAGAAACACAGCAGCACAGAAATGACAGAGAATCTACCATTAAATATCAAAATAAGATCTGCAGTGTGGAGATTCCCGCAGTGTGGGATCCCGGTTATCCACCATGCCCAACGTATCCTTGTTATTATCTTTCCTATAAGAGATTGGAAGCACTGGTTTGGCTTTGGTACCAGCTGCCAGTTCATATGAGGCAGATGGTCGGTCAGCAAGATGTTCACTCCTGCCTTATGCATGCACAGAGGAGACTCTGTGTGTGTGTGTGTGTGTGTGTGTGTGTGTTTTCCAATTTCCAAACTTTATCATAGCTTAGATTAGATTAGATTTTCTTTTTTACAGTAACAAATCTCCTATATCTGGACTCTGTAAATTGATCCATCCATACCTATACCTGACTGAACCTTTTTTTTTTTACCATAAATCATTTTGTCTGACCTCTGCGTTTGAAAATAACACTTAACATCCTTGAAACTCATAAGAGGCTTAATGAATGTGCCCCCACTTCAAAATGACCACAATTAAAAACAGGCTATCACAAAGAGAAACACCATAATTACCATAGTTCCACATTCTCTCCTCTGCAAACCTGCTTAGCTCTGTGACTGGAGTTTGAGTGCCTGATGAGCAGCTTTCGAAAGTTATCAAAATTGCAGAGGCAGCAAACTTACTGAGGTCTTTAAAAGAACATTTAGTCAGGACAGAAATCTTCATATCGTCCTCCTTGACACGTCTTTTCTTCCAACAATCGCAGCTGCTACTTGTTCCCCTGACATCAATAGCATCAACACCTGTTTCTAAGAATTGTCGGAGAAACGTTCCTGTCATTTGAGCAACACAAAAAGAGCATCTGAGACAAACAGGCAGCTAATTATCAGTCCAGACTAACTTCCCCTACACCCCAATTTACACCGCACAGGCATTAACTGACAGACCACCTGCAGGGAGGAGCACCATTACGGCGACATGAAATGGGCAGAATAAAAACGAGTGATTGTACAGAGACAAACTGAACTCTTCATGAGGTGGAGGAAGCGGGGAGTCCTGAGCCAGACGTCTAACCCCTGGGAAAGATAAAACTCTCCAGCCTGCATGCTGCACCCTCAGCAGCTATTAGTTTGTCATCCTAACAAGGAGACTCAGAGCAGGGTGACTTCATCAGCTCACAGAGAAACATATCTCTCTTTCTCTCTCCCTTTTTCTCTATCCCTGTGTGTGCGTGTGTGTGTGTGTGAGAGAGAGATCATCTGGGAACAATAGCAAGTCTATGAGTCCCTCTTGCCACTTGTACTGTAGCCCTGGAAGACAGAGAACCATTTACTGAAGTGCGGTCGACACTTACGACACTGGCACACACAAACGCAGAGTGCACTCTTGCAGTGCACGCTACTGACCATCACTAGCTCTGCACCTCTCACAGGAGCCACTATAATCACTTCACATGACGTGAGTGCAGAATTAGGCTAGGCACAAGTGAATGAGAACAGCCCACAGAGATTTAAGGGTGTTGAGACAAAGATGATTAGAATCTTGTATCCATTACAGGTGTTTTATGTCCCTCTAAAGATCAAGTCACTACCGTCTGGTAATCTGAACGCAGCCTTTTTGTCATTTCTGATTTTTAAATCGGAATCTTTGTCACTTCAGTTTGAGGTCCTAAATCAGATTACTCGTCACTGTGTCTCACACGTGGGCTGGATGGCCCAGAGCCGCAAGAATTGCCCACATCCTCGGCCACAAGTTGGCACCTTGGGGTAAAAATACTCTGTGCTAGTTTACATGTGGAGGAGGAAGAGACACGGAGGATGGAGGCGACGTTCTCATTCCCATCTATCAGCAGCTCTTATCCCAGTTCTCCCCCCTTCTCCTCACTTGTAGATGTAGTTGAGAACACTGAGGCTGTGGCCAGTGAAAGGTGCGAATAGAGGCCACCTCTTTCAAGAGGACCAGTTTGGCTGTTTGGTCTTGGACTATGTTCACACAACCCAAACAAACCGTACCGAGTGTAAATGTACCAGGCAACAAGGCCCTTAAACTACCTGGCAATATTTTTAATTTGGACTGCACTGACCTTTTTAAACTTTAGTCACATACCTTACATATACCCCCTTTGAATATTCCTCTGCACTCTATTTCACAATAAAAGCCTTGTTTAACTGAACCTTGTTGTCAACTGGGCTTTTACTTTAAGCACTGCAGAATTTCATTCACTGGCTTAAAATTCTTTCTTGTGAAAATGATAAGATGCAAACATTATCAGCTGTGCCAATTCTGGATCATATTATTGCGATCCGTCAAATTGACCCGAAAACTATTTTGGACCAAATCATGTACAGCTCCAACTATGACGTCATTTCAGATGCATATTCTCATACCATTCCACCAAAATGATGTGAACTCTGTTGGAGGCCATTTTAATTCCGCTTTCAAACATAAGCTTATCAGCACCAGCCGATGGTAACGGCATAGTGGGGGAATAAACTGCCGTCCAAAAAACCTAAAAACACAATTTCAAATTTCGCCTTGCAGAGATCATCTACTGGTTTGATGTGTCAGAGGAGAAGAAAGAATTCTCCTACTTCCTGCCAGATCCATATCTCCACATCCATCTGCCAGTGTGCAGCAGCTCAGAGGCCTCACAGTCATGACAAACTAGCGGGACTCATATCTGAGTGTGACCTCATGGTCTTTCCCTATTAGAGCACAAAGAACTGTTGAGAACAGGAATCCTGTGAGCGAGACGCGTCTGAGTGAAAGCTTTACTGTTTCTGGTGCATTCATCTGGTGGATCAATCACAGCATTGATAAGGAGACACGAGGCAGCTGTGGAGAAGCCTGAGTGAATGTGGGGAAGTGGGGGAACTCACACGGTTAAAAAGCAGATAAATAGGATCAATTTAGACACCACTTTATTTATTTATTTTGAAACTGAATGGTTTATGATTAATTAGTGGCCAACCACAATATACTCTATATATTTTTTTTTTTATTAATCTCATTTATCTATTGCACACCATGGAGGGTGTCAGGGAGAGACAGATGGAGTTGGTTGTTGTCACCGGCTCCTTCTGTCCCTCCATGTCTTGCACATCAGGTTGGGTGTCAAAAAAAATAAACAATGAAATACGGGAAAAAGAATGCAGTTCAATCAAGTGAAATAAATAAATAAATAAATGCAGCGAGTCAAGAGTCGGTGAGAAATAAAGTCTTCTGTCTCTCAATCACTCTGCCTGTATCAGTTCAGACTGAAATATGTCCACACTGTATGAAACAGAGAAGGCAACTAAACTGGGACTCTTAAATAATGTCTAATTTCTGAATTAAACATTATTAGAGCTGCAACAAACCATTATTTTCTCAATTAATCGGGTACATAGTCTGCTGAGTGCATCAGCTTCACATGACTGTTTCTCAGTCGAGCAGTGTGTAGATCTGCCGCACTACACACAGGAAGGGATTCCTTTTTTTCGGACAAAGAAGCGGCCATGAAAAGATTCAGAAGTTAATTCTACTGCTAAAAAACGTAAGTAGTTTGACAGGGTAAATGTCTCTTGTCCCTGTGATGACGCTGTATACACACAAGTGCTCCCTCATACACATAATGAAGACGCAACATACACATAATGTTACATCATTTCTGTCCAAGAAACAGACAGCAACAAAAATCATCTGGTGATTTTCACTATAAAATAATCTGTTGTTTACTTTTTTCAATTAAATGATTATTTGTTGGTCCATCAAATGTCATGAATAAAAAAATAAAAATACCAGCCCATTTTAACACTCCCTTGTCATAAGTTGAAGATGTTGTGTATGTGACTTAGTCAGAAAGTAGTTCAAAACGTACAACTGAAGGTTACACCACCACAAAGATTGCGTTACCGCTTACGTTAACTGTCAGGTTAGGGAAAAACTGTGTGCATTTCATAGTTTGTCCACCAGAGAGCACTGACATGCTCATGTCCCGTCAAGTCCTACTATACATGCTCATGAACAAAATGTGGTTTTGAGGGTTATTATTCCATCTCAGCCAACACATTATGTGACCACAGAACAAAACATAACAATAATAATAACACGATCCTTAATCTCTCTGAACAAGACAGACCCATTTATGATCTCATTATAGCCTAATACATTAGTATGAGTGGGATTTATTGTTACAGCCGACATGAGACTTGTGATCAGATGTTGTGGGTAATATGATATAATAATCACACATGGTAATAAAAAGCACCCGCAACAAGTTGAGGGTGATGATTTTTTTTTTCCATCTGATACTGAAACCAATATCACAAATTTGAGTATCTATCGATCAGTCAGATACAGTCATTTTAGACCTTTTCAACTACGAAGCTGATATAAGCTATTTCAAAGACATCATTATCCAACTGTGTAACATATATTCTTCTCCTCTACAGAAAAATGAAACAACATGACTCAGCTAAAATGCTGCTGCTGATGTTTCTTATATGTTTACAGTCTGTGCATATAGCACGTAGGATTTTTAGATTGTATCAGATTTTACATTTGATCCATTGATTGGAACCAGTATTGAGTATCGTATACATACACTTATAAATTACAAATATACATATGTATGTATGTGTGTGTATATATATATATATATACATATAACATATATATAAATACATATAAACACATATAAAAAAATATATAAAATCACAAACATCTTCACTTTCTTATTAGTTGTCAACTGAGCTTATAGAAACTGTTATAGATGTAAAACAAGCATTTGTGGCCAGATCAAAATGATGTC
Source organism: Solea senegalensis (assembly GCF_019176455.1). Classification (NCBI taxonomy): domain Eukaryota; kingdom Metazoa; phylum Chordata; class Actinopteri; order Pleuronectiformes; family Soleidae; genus Solea; species Solea senegalensis. Next base: position 14,537,330 of record NC_058024.1, on the reverse strand, counting down.
AAACTCCTGAAAATATGATAAAATAATCCCATGTAAGAGGCAACAAAAAAAAACTTGATCTCATGCTCTCATTATCAGCTACTATTTAGAATTTTGACTTTCTCCAATTCAACACAATGAGCCTTAACATAAGCAGGATTTGTCTGTCACAACACATAACATGTGTTGGGTTTTACATAATTATTATGTATAAAAATATAATTTGCTGAGTGCATGGTACATACTTCACTGCAGTGTTTTATACAAACACCAGAGAGTCATCTACAGCAGAGTTCCTACTGCACAGGAGCACTGAATGATGATTTATTTTATATATAAATGAAGTTATGTTTCCTATAACGTTTAGCTGTGACTGTGGCTCTGCAACGTGTTATTGCGTCAAATAATCATAATAATAATAATAACAATACTAATACGCTAGCGTTTTTTCTTGCTGCGCCGTGAGCAGCTTTTCAGCAAGAAGTGGAGAAAAACCCGCATCATTATCATCATCATCATCATCATCATCTGCTGCTGCTGCTGCTGCTGCTCTTTGTGCTGAGAGAAGCAGAAGCAGAAGCAGCTGAGGTGTGGGTTTGTTTACCTGACCGTATCCTCCCCGGGCTGTGCCGATGCGGAGCCAAAGATGATGCGCAGGAGGCAGAGGTGAAGCTGCGAGAGAAACCGCTTCCAGATGAAATAGACTTTCTCCTCCCTCTCTCTCTCTATCAAAATTTGGTCGAAGCGAAGCTGCTCATGGACTGACCAGTCTCTCTCTCTCTTTCTCTCTCTCTCTCTCCCTCTCTCTCTCCTCCGCATCCCTTATTTCTTTTGATCGCCCTCTGGTCGCGTTTCATCAACGTCAGAGAAAAGTAGTAGTGCACTTCCGGTCTCTCGGTTACAAAGTAAGAGTCACCCAAACATAATTTGTGGTCGACATCCTCTGAAACGAAACAGTTTAAGTATTTTTATTTTATTTTTATTTTTTTATTAATATTACTATTATTTTAGTATTGTGGGAGAAAAATTTAATCTGTAATTACTCACCTATTCTTATAACCACTTATGTGTTGATGATCAAAGTTTTGATTTGATTTGATTGAGTAGCGATAATTGTGCATAAGTCACAAAATATACCGTTTTTATTCATTTTTTTTTAATAAAAGGATTGTGATGTATTTTGAAATTTCACTAATTTAATCCGATTTAATCTGGACATCTGTAGCATGTTGCGATGGATCATGAGCCAGTGGTCCTCTGGGCACAGACTGTAAAAGGGGCCCTCTGTACAAATCAACTGCTGTAAAATAAAGGTTGCACGAAAAATCAAAAAAAAAGTTCCATGATTCATGTAAGATGTAAGAATATCAAAGAATATCACATATTCTCCTCCTCCCATGAGCAGATAATGATAACAACAGTGTCACTGTTGAGGGCCCTGTCAACACATCAGGGGTTAATAATGTAGCCTAAGGGGCCCTGAAAAGACATCACTGAATAACCAGTGTTATTTCGATGAGGGGCCCCTTTCAGACATCAGGGATGAATAACATGACCCGTGGTATTTGATTGAAGGGCCCTATTAAGATACATTACAACCAGTGCTATTTGGCTATTAAGCTACTAACCCTATTAAGATATAGCTATAAGACATAGCAGCATAGATATTGGGATTGTAGCACAGAGGCTTGGGATTCAGGGTCCCTTGAGCTCTTGGACCCCTGCTAGGCCCGTTCAGTAATCCATCCTTGGAATGGTGTGTGTTGTTGCTGCGGGGCGTGCCTGCTGTGTCTTACTCGCATGTCTCCCCCAAACCAATATGTTTATGATTTAACACGGACAAAGAGAGAGAGAGCTAATCTGCCCTTCATCTGATAAAATTATAACCTGCATGGGGTTTTCCTTGTAGCTTCCACTTTCTCCACATACAGCTGCTAAAATAGTTTTAAATAACATTTATTTTTGTATTCAGGTTCAGTCGATAGTAATAGCTACTGTGAAAGGTATCAGTTTGGAGTCATATTAGTTTTAGAATGTCAATATCATTATTATATAAAGAGTCACATAAAAATCAACAGTCGAGGAAAAAACTTTTATTTTGAAGACAAAAGTATAATTTTTCCGGTGATTACGTCACTTACCACCGGTAGCTTGACACAGCGTCTCCTCGGTCAGATGGATCGGCGGTAGTTTCCATTTCCTTTTGTTGTGGGCGCTGTGCTGCCGGGAAGAGATGCTCAGAGGTGGCAGGTGTTCCTTCCCTCCCTCCCTCCCTCCCTTCTCTCTCCCTCCCTCCTTCTTCCCTCCCCTCCTCCCTCCTCACCCCTGCTCTCGGGGGAACAGTGAAAGACCCCTCCAATTAAACACTGCACCGCACTGACAGTTTGGGATGAAATCACACCTTATTGTGCTTAATTGTGCTGAGGACTTGTTCTCCTTTTTTTTAATTATAACTCCTTATTCTTTATGTAGCATAACAAAACCACCAAAACAAGCGATATAACAACAGAGGAAATTCCTTGTGTTTTATTACATTTATTGTCTGACATTTTTGAACTCTCCTCTTTTTTTTTAGGTTTCTTTGCAGCATAGCCAGTTGTTGCCATAGCCGGATTACCATTCTTTCCATAAGGGGTGGACAGATTTAGCCAAATTTTGATAGTATCGATACTAGCTCGCCGGAATCAATAGTGTAGTTTCATTTTTCTCCTCCTCAGTCAGTATATTGTTCTCGTAGACGTGTGTGTGTGTGTGTGTGTGTGTGTGTGTGTAATGCAAACACACACCACTACTTTCCACTAAGGGCTCTGTGATGAGTCAACGCCTCTCATCATGGGTCAGATTTCTTCAGAGGAGGTTGCAGAAGTGTCGTTCTCTCCCCCAGATCACTTGATTTACATGATGCTGAAAGGTTTTCACGGAATCATTGATCAGTAATGCGAAAAAAAAGAAAATGCCTGCCTACTGTACTTTTAATAATGCACAGCTTTCTTTGTGAAGTTACATTAAAACCGAGAATGTTTGGAAACCATGGGACGCTGGACAGGTCAGTTGTTAGCACCGTCCCATGGACTGAGGCCCTCAGTCTCTGTGTGTTTATTGATAGTTTTTCTAAGAATCTGAAAATCCTCACATCATCAATGAGTCTCACTAGTCACCGTTATACTACACTAAGATGTAAACCTAGACTAGACACTCAGTTGTCTGCAGGTCTGCAAGGCTGATATTTATTAAAAAACAATCCAACAATCGCCACCACAATCTATTTGTTTTTTTCCCCCTTACGTTCTCAAAAAAAATCTCATTGAAATCCACTCTGTCACTGTTTGAGTTGTGCTCCTCACAGACAGACAGACAAACGCAGCCAAAGAACAAAACGTCCCGGTGGAGGTAATAAATAGTTTCTGTGCTGTGACAGTTATGTATTATGGTGTGAGTAATGAGCACAGATTCAATTTTCTAATTTTCATATTTCAGCCCCAGGTCATTAGAGAAGAAAAGGCAACAGACTAAGTGTCATCAGACAGACAGGGTCAGCTTGTTACACCACACACAACAACAGACGGCATGCAGAGCTCACACAATCACGTCCCGGCTAATTGGCGACTTCTCAGGACACATTGTTAGGAAGAATGATATATTCTTTAATTAGTCAACAACAATTGCGCCTCTTGTTTTGGTTTGTTTCCTGAATCCAGTGCTTCTGCTTGTTGTGAACACAGTTCAGTGTCAGATTCAGAGAATGATAATCTCGCACACCAGTCAACCCTGTAAACTGCCGGTCAGTGCATGTCAGTGTTTCGAATTAGGCTGAATTACAGTCAGGAAGAGATTATTTTGTAGTATCAGGCGCACAGGTCTTTTTTCACCCAAACAGTTTGAATGATCATAGTAGGATAAGAACTGGACTGGAGACTGTAATAGCACTTGTAATTTTGGATTAAAAGTTTAGTCTGTCTGAAAAACAAACCCTGCCCTGCATGTGTTACTATATACAGCCTGTTCATATTTGCATCTCAATAACATAGTAGTGACCTAATTAACTCACAAAAGCCTCTGAATAATATTTCCATGTATCATCTCCACATTTTGGGGAGTCTTGACATATTCTAGCCTCTTATTAGCATCATGTCTCTAGGTGTGTTCTCCCTTTAGTTTAAATGTATGTTTTGTTTTTTTTTTTGTTTTTTTGTGTTTTGTTATTTTGGAATGCACTGACTTCACCTAATTATTCTGTACTACTCTGATAGTCACTACGCTGCTGTAAATATTATATGTAGCTTCACGAATGCACATATTTCATGGGCAGAATTCTGCTAAATTTGATTGTCAGGAGCATGAAAGACTGTTTTCCTGTGCTTTTCTCTGAAACATTTGAAACCAGTTGTTCCAGAGTCACACTGCTTATTTATTTATTTATTTATTTATTTATTTATTTATTTATTTATTTATTTATTTATTTATTTATTTATTTATTTATTTATTTATTTTATCAGGGCACAGGCAAATGAGTTAAATGAGGCACAAGATGACATCAATACACACTGAATGCTTGTCATGTTTCAAAATGAATTTCTCTGCCCACTTCTTTAACGCTTGTATTAGATAAGTGCCACATTTCCCTTCTGTGCCTCTTAGCGCTCACGTCTCACTGACTGTCCGGGTCTCAACTTCCACAACACCTTCAGAATCAGAGACTGTGAAGTCACAGATTGTTTGTCTTGGTGTAACTGTTATTCTGCCAGCTCATGTGGATTTAAATATATATATAAATAAACCAGTCATTATATATCATTTCTGAATAATAATAACAAGAAGAAGAACAATAATAATAAGAATCATACTGATAATAATAATAATAATAACAATAATAACAACAACAATAATAATAATAATAATAACAATAATAATAATAAATACAAGTAAACAAACAAAGGTTAAAACAGAATGGATGTACACAAAACATTCCAAGTCACACTCTGACACACATGCCTCTCTGCTCCCTCATCACCGACCTCCAAGTATTTATGAACTTTTTTGGCCATTGTGAAATGTAACATAAACAGATTAAATTGAAAATATGAAATATTTAATTCAACATTACTATGTGCTAAATATTCTAACAAACTTTGGCTCATATGAACTTGGTTTGGTTGATTATCTGTCTTATGAATGGGTCATTGGAATTGTCATGTTTTCATGTTTTTGCACACAGCCCCTTTTTCTATTTTCTGTTTGGCAAAATATGCTCCGGCGCATGGACGAGCCGAGGTGAAGATCAGAGCACTAGGCCTCTAGAGGATCGGCCCTACTTAAATTACTACATTAAAAACTGTATAACACAGTAAAAAATAAATAAATACTGCTCCATCTTAAAATACATTAAAGTAATGAAAATCAGTTTTGACATTACCAAGTTATTACCTGGATATTACATGATTACTATCATCATTACCAAACCAAAATGTTTCTTCCATACTATTTCCATATACTGTTACCAGAACACATGAATGTGCTGTAAATAAAATGTCAGAAAAGTATCATACTGCCTCCCTCACTGCGTCTGCTTTGGGTATTTAGTGACCCCTCCGTGAGACACAGTAGCTCCATCCAATCAAGCCTGTGTGTGTTTTACTCGATACACCCCGACCCCGACCCCCCGCCCCGCCACCGCTACTCCACTCCCCCGTCTGCCCTCTGTGCACCCCACCATCCTATTCATTTTCATTTGGGCTCAGCATGCACACATGTCAGCCCGACACTGTCCACAAATCATCCACCAACTGTCACATGTCATCCTCACCAGGCTGGTTGTGCTCTGTGAGTGTGTGTGTGTCACATTTATCAAAAGAGGTTTACAAAGAGTGATGTGCAGCAAGAGCAAATGAATTCAGTATGTCACCTAATGAAATACCATCGTGACGAATGTATCAAGCGTCCATGACGCATGGAACTTTCCAGACCGCGGTGTCTTTGTGTGACACCCACTCATTTACTCCACCTACTTTGTTTATTTATTTCAAATTAGTCGCAAAATTAAACTCCGTATTACTAGTTTTTCCTGAGTGGAAAAAGCTGTTCTGCTCTGTTCAGTATCAGTGGATGTTTTCAGACAAGTAGACCTTGCAGAACTCGACCCAGTCTCGAGGATGATCGCATGATGTCATTTCTGCAAACCACTGACATGAACGCATTTACATCGCTGAGCTAAAATGATGTTACTTACAGAATTTACGTGTGCAAATCAAAGTGACTGTCAAGTCAACTTTATTTCTAGAGCACATTTAAAAACAACCAAGGCTGACCAAAGTGCTTTACAAAGTTAAAGGCACAGCATCATAAAAGGTGTAAAACATAAGTATATAGAATAATAAAATGATAAAAACTACACAGAAGCATCCAGGTTGACTATTTTTATCCTGAGGTGAAGGCCAAGGAGAAGAGGTGGATCTTAAAAGCAATTTAAAATGTTACATTTTTTTACGGGCAGCTACAGAAAAGGTCAGATCTCTAAAAGCAGTCTGTTATTAGACCTCAGCTCTCGGGATGGAGCGTGAAGAAAAAGAAGTTCTGAGAGTTAAGATGGTGCCAAACCATTAAGAGCTTTAAAAAAAAAACAATGAAAATGTAAAATCAATCCTAAAACGATTGTGAGATGGGGTGATAATAAATATTCTTATCACCCAAGTGCTTTTTGCTAAAATTAACTGATTCTATGATTTTTACCTCAATAACCGATTTAACATTCAAACTCTACAGATGCCTTGGTTTGGACTACAGTAAAATGCTAATGTTTTTTTTCTGACAGAACACAACAGGCTGCAGTGTAAACTGAGTTTATAAATGACTATCAACAAATGAAAATGCTGTATTGTGCTTTTCAACAGGCTGAAACAATAGTGACGGAGCTGATGTGAAGTGAAAACACTCATCATTAGTGTGTAAATAATTCTCTCATGACATCACTCAAACAAACTGTTCCCCGGTGACATTAGTTTTTACACTGACACGGATGGAAACTCTGTTATTGCTCGAGAAATCATTTACAGGAAAACTGAACGTCTTGCAGTGCATCATGGATATAAATGTGCAATGTTTCCGCTTGCCTATACCTATTAGGGACTGTTTCGCTTTATAACTATATAGCCTGTCTATACTGTCAGCCTGGTGAAATGGAGGTTTTTTGGTGGTGCGCCGTTTGACCTATGTTTCATTTTCGGTCTCTAACACATTCTCGGAGCAGACATCCTGTCCTGACTGTCTATGACTCAGGATGCAGCGTCTGCTGTTGCACAAACGAGGGCTTGAATTCATGAAAAGGACTGAGGTATGAAAGGAACACATCGATCCACCAGCAGAAAGTAGCAGACATTGTAAATGGACTGTTTTCCCTCAAGCACTATTTGTGCCTGTCTCTACACAGTGTTACATCTCCCCATTCACGTAGACACACATGCAGCTGCGCACACAATCGTGAGGGGCAATTTTTACAAGTTCAAGAACATCAACGTCACTTGGACTGAAGGACAGAGACACTTTGTGTTGTTGATTAGTTTCCCCTGAGTCATCAGCATCGCTATGACACGTAAACATCCCTTTTGTATCAATCGTGCAAATAATTAAATTAATTTTACCACATCATAAACATCTTAACTTGAACATTAAACCATCAAAAATAGCTACTAACTACTGAATTATAACCTTTATAATTGTTCTGCCTACTGTATATCAACATTTATCTATTTATCTGTTAGTACAGTTTTTACAGGTTATATTAGTAAATGCTGATTATTTAGCAGGAACAAACGTTTCATATGTGTCATGTCAACATTTGTAAAGTGACAGTTCTCGAATGTTTGAAAAAATAATTATTACCTATAAGTGAAGAGGTTTGTGGTGGCATGTAACATAGTGACCGTTCATGTCTCGGTCCTGATCTCACCACATCATCACACTCATTGTTTCGTACTATTGGTTCAGAAAAGTCAGCTTCCACATTGATCTTATTATTTAACCCACATGAGTTATCACCATCTTTGGCGCCTCTATTGATTAACGAGTCCCCCACTGTTTACGTTTTACAGTATATTAACCACCCATGTGGTGAGTGGCAGACTGGCTCAACTCTGCTCTCCCTTAAGGCTGCATCCATCTGTTGCTCAGAGCAACACAATCAATACTGCTGATGTTAATGACGGCTAAAAGCCTTAAGGGGAAACCTGAGAGGCTTTGCTAGCCCGCGGCTATGCGGCGACCTCGGTGGGCTGTCAGTCCTTGAAGACAGACAGATCCAGCTGACCCCACGATCAGTGTCAGCTGAGATTTACTGTATGTGCTCTTCTCACGTCATCCCTGTTTTTACACTTGAAGCTCTTATGTGATTGTAATGATTGTGTTTCGGTCAAAGTAATAAGCCTTTTACTTTAAGAGGCATATTCATTATCCACTATGATTTTTTTGAATCTTCCTTAAAGCTTCATTAGGCATGAAATGTCAGAAAGAAGCTCACGTTTTAGGATTGTGGCTCTTGTGCTTTTATTATCTGGCTTTATTTTAGATTATTTCTTTGTTTATATAGATTTTTTTTTGGGTAGCTTTCAGAGCTACATCGAAATCTTTCCAATAAAGTGACCGGTATGCAGTAGAACAGCCAGGAGTGTCCACTTTCACTCCTCGACAAAACTATGATTGGTTATAATCTTCCTTGTTGGGCAAGATTCAGCCCAGAGGAGGTGCAGAAATATTTTTTTTCCCTCTCAGATGACTTGATTTAACTTATACGTTGAGAGGTTGTCATAGAATTAATGAGCATTAAGGCCAACATATTCTGCCGACACTGTCCAACTCAACTTTAATGGAGGAAAGTTCAAATTTACCACTATATTTTTGGGACAGTATAATTATTTTCAGCATTGTTTTAATCCTTCTCTTCTGAATTTCAGTGTGCTTTTTTTATTAAGAAAAACTTTCATTTAACGAGCAGTTGATGGGGGGTGTCAGTAAAAGATGATACTGTAGACTCTCATCTTCAAGTAAACACCATAAACGAGACATAAACATTATCTTTGACACAGAGAACCGTGCAGCTCCCAACATGTCAGTGTTATGATTCCAGTGTTGTGTCCCGTTTTAAACACATTTCTCACCACATGCGCTGTGCATCCGTCATGCCACAAACCCTTTAAATACACTTAGTTACCTCTTAAAACATCCACCAAGCTGCCACAGCCATATTTTGTGATTCAGACAAGCTTTGCTTTCCTTCCTGTAGCAGTTTGCTTTTAAAGGCATGTTGTTATACTTCTTGACACGTTCCTCCAAGCAGCTTTCACAACTGGGTTCCACCACCAGCAGGGCTGTGAATTATCCAGGGCTTTCCCTGCTGTGTTCTCACCTGGGCTCAGTCAGACAATAATTGGAAACTGAACTGGGGAGGAAATTCTGGCATGTGCAGACATTTGTATTGTAGGATTTATCCATTTTTAAACAATCTCTGGAGATTCATTCTGAAGTGATCGGTTCTAGACAGTCTAAATTTTCTACAGGGTCCATTGAATAGCACTAAAGATCGTACACAAAAGACAAAACAAGATGTATTTTTTTATTTTAATTATAGAATGGAGACCTTGTATGATAACCTATGAATTCAGAACACTGCACTGTGCTGTCTCCAACACTGAGCCAATCCCAAAATGTGCTGTTTTAAAAAAAAAATATTATTCTTTACCCTTTTTCTACAGAGTGGGTAGAATTTTTAGTTTCCAGTAGTGGAAATCTCAACAGAATCCAGAACCCTCAGATTTGAATGTGTTATGCTGAGCCAGATATCAACTAAAAAAGTTATTGTACTGAACATTTAGTTCCAACTGCGGGAAACACAGTTTGATTATCTCTTTCTGCAGCGTTTAAATGAGGTTATATTCAGCAGTGCAAACAGTGCAAAGCACTTAACAAACACTGTTTTCACACCCTCACTTCCATCCAACTGTCTCAGCTCCCTGCTGCCATGCACAGTGTAAACAAAGCACGGAAAGAGGCACATGACGATAGCATCTTCATAAAATACAATTTGCACCCTGGTCCCTGGAGAAGTTTCAGCACTTCATCATCATCCTAACAAACTCTCAGCCTCATTGTTTCTCTGCTGGGCCACTGCTTAGTGACACATTTTGGTAAATACAAGGTGTCCATGACGGAGGCTGCAACAAATTAATATGAATACATTTAAATATACGTTGTCATTTCAAAAGAAAACAGAAAAATACTGCAGGCGGCCTCCCAGGGCCATATAAGCACACTCCTGAACCATCCCAACAACCTAAAATCACTCACAGTTGAGGATAAACCGTTTCTCAGGATCACTCACTGTCTGGCAGTGCAGCCACACATGCACACACACCCGTTACTTTGCCCTCCTTTGATTTGCCAGATGGTTTCTGAGCCCTTGTTCCTCATCTGAACCCCTGACAGGAAAGAGATATTCTGCCCATTCAAAATTAAATTTTCTCAGATAACAATGCAATCCACTTTGGCTCTCAGTTTCTGCCTTCCATTCCCCAAAGTAGTTTTTTGGCATTGCTTTACAATTAAGTTAAGTGGCATCGGTGTTTGGAAGGATAAGTGGTGAGTCGTTTGTGTTTAGAGAGGACTACAGTGGCGTCAGACATCCAAAATATGCCCAGCCTGCAAATAGAAAGTAAGTATTGTCTGATATCAAACTAATTCTTCTTCTCTGTGTGATATTTGGATGTGGAGGAGGCAGAATGGTTTAGATACAGTCAGGTTTCAATGAATGCACACAAGGCATCAGAACTACCAATTCAAATCAGATCAAATTGCATTTGTTTAGGGTAAATCCCAAAGAATCTAGACAATGGGCAAGCACTTGGCACCAGTAGAGAGAGAAAACAACCTTTTAACAAGAGGAAATCTCTGGCAGAACCAAGCTCAAAGATGTGTGACCATCTGCTTTGGCCAAATGGGGGTAATAGAAAAAGGGTGAGGTAGAGACAAAGAAACAGGTTGTGGTATATCAGTTGCATTAAGTTCTAAATTGGTTGTGATATTCTTATAGTATTACAATGTAATTTATATAAGCAGTAGCATAAATTGTTCCGAAAAATATACTGATTCATCAAAGCATTCATCATAGCATGATAATGATTATAATGACAACATTACTACTGCTAATAACAATAGCCTTGCATCTGGATCTGGATCCTGCAGCTAGGGGAGATAGTAATATATAATTCTGTTGATTGCATTTAATACAAGATCAACTTTTTCAGAAGGAAAAGAGAGTATGATTGAATAGTTGTCCAGGGTATACCCCGCCTATCACCCTATTTCAGCCCCTTCCCACGACCCTCATGTGCAGGATAAAGCGATAGAAAATGAATGGATGGATAGACACAAGTCTAAAACTGTGCTTGTACAAGATTTGGGTTTGGTCATGAGGTTGTAATGTAAGACAGAAGAAGAAGACACGCTGTCTGTCCACTGACTGGGTGCATATTGATTTCCTATGAGGAGTAACTGAGATGTAACCCTTGGTCATACTGTGTCCATGTGCAAATGGCCTGCAGGGTAAAATCACTGATTAATACTGTGATGTGGCCCTGTCAATCAAGTATGCTGATTCAATTATGACAGGGTTTCTGCCACAAAACTAACATGCAGCAGACACCCCGCCGCTACAACAACAACAACATTCTAAACCCATCACAAGTAATGCTAAATAGGTCTCTGGGGACGAGCCCCATTAAATCCTGTTATCTGGATATAGAGAGGATAAGGGGCAGAGGCATTGATTTGTCTAAGTGTGTGCACATCTTGAAATGTCACACACAGAGATGGATAGAGTGTAGTTCATTATCTATTGAGCTGAAAGCCAATGATTTATAAATACTAATTCAACCTCTTGTCACATCTGGACTGCTTTGAAGCAGTGAAGGTCATGTTTCCAGAAGAAGCACCTGCAGTTGAAATGCAAAACTGATGACTTTGACGGACTCTTGTGTCATTATGGCAGCTTTAATGTTCCAATAAAAAACACAATTACATCCAAACCAGTCAAGTGAGTTCACAAAAATGTAGATTAAGCCCATCAGCTCAACACAAGTTTCTCTGTGGTTCTCAATATATCATGTTTAGCTCTTGTGTCACCTGGACATTCCCATGCTGCACACAGAAAGCAATTAAATGAATGTCAAGACAGACAAAGGTAACAGCAACAGTGTGTGTGAGCGAAGCGAGACAATCGCAAACAGAGACAGGGGGGAAAACACAGGCTATATGGAGCAGGTGAGTTAACGCGACACAGGTGACAACAATTAAGGCGGGGCATGTAATCAGAGAAGACACAACAGGATACACCGGGAAGGGGAAAAATAAGACAGGATGTTAACTGGGGGGGAAAAAGCAAGTCCAAACAACAAAGAATAACATGGGAAACAGGAAATAACAGTGACCATGAGTAACAATAATGACTTTTACCTCAGTATTTAATAGACATTGACCAAATGTCTTCCAGGTTCTTCCTGAAGCCAAATAGGAAGCTTCCTGAGGCCACATCATAAATGATGTTATGATAAGAGTAGACAGTATGATTGACAGCTGGTATCATCCAATAGAAGTTGATGTTTACAAACATAGGAGTTCTAACTCTTAGGGGTGACGTCACAATCTGGTGCCACTTGGTAAGAGGGAATAAATGATCATAAATTGAAGTCTACTGTTTTATAACAAAATGTGTTGTGTTAACTTTCCTTCATACTTCATACTCTCATCATTCATAGCAGCTTTTTATACTTATTAAACAAGCTTTGTTCGATGGTCACCTTGTGATTTGTGAACATTCTCTTTAATATACACCCGCACACTCCATCTCCATCCACACTATACCTGATTTCACTCTGTCAGATTGTGACAGAATGAAAGTACAGTAACTCAGCTCCCATATGAACCTCGGGCTCCTGAGAGCTTCACATGCTGAGCTCTGGGGAGGATGAAAGAGAGAGAGAGTGTACAGGCGGCAAATCATATGTGCCTGAGTGAAGAGAGGAGGAGAGGAGTCATTTGAGGATGGAGAGTCTGAGATGTGATGAAAGAGAAAGGCTCATCAAGGTGATGTTGGAAGCTGGGTGGTGTGGGTGTTCTTTTCAGTAGAAAGAGAGACAATTCTTTGAACTCTGAGCAGCTTAAAAAAGTAATGACAGCAGGTAACGAATATGGTATTGTCAACATAAGATCGTGTTTGAACAGCTCAGATGGTGAGAGCTTGAGTGTGTGGAAAAGGTTATGCATTAATATACAAAAAGACCAGCTTTATTGAATATAATTATTATTAAATGTTTGGTGAATGATGAACTGAACAGATCAGTTTTGGTCAGGAGGGTCATGCCAAAAAGTGATAAGTAATCAACTGAATGTCAATGACCCCACCAAGACTCTCAACCCATAAACATCACTGATTTAAGGACCAGGTAAGTGACTGAGTGTGAGAAGAAGCTAAGGCTTGAAATGTCATCATGAATGAGATAGTACTGTGTCTGCCATACAGCTGCAGGATCACATCAAAAAACAGTTGATTTTTGAGTGTCATCCTCAGGTTGTTAAAGACTAATGTTTACGATGAAGGTTCCTCTTACCAGATGAGTAAGGACGGATGTAATGACCCAAGGTAAGCTCTCATCTCTGTTCTGATGTTATGTTGCATGTACGGTGAACATAGCAGTCAATGGACCAGCATCGTTGCCACAATGGGGTGCAATCAGTCTTCAAACACACATTCCAAAGGATGCAGCTCCTGATTGTGGTCCATGATAATCAAAATTGAATCTCTGTTATGATGATTAACCACATACAACAAAGACTTTTGACATCTATAAACAAACATACTGATCACATACTGTAAATATTGGCAACATGGTTTGGGCAAGCAGAACTTCCGCTCCTCTAACATCATGATACCAGCAGTTGATCACAGTGCTGCCCACTCATATGTGCTGTTCTATGTCATCTATTTCCCCTTTAAATGGGAACATAATTTACAAAATAGATCAAGTGCAACATGAAGTGACTGAGACAATTAACTCCTGTGTGCTGAAGTTATAAATCAAATGAGAAGTAGACTCATTTTGCGATAGACTTTCATTCAAACGGACTTCTTTTTAGGAACCATTTTTAATATACAGTCTCTGTTTTGGATGCCTAAATGCACCATTTAACAATTGATTGATGCAAAGTGAAATGCTGAATTTTTTAACATTTGTCCAGAATGGAACCAGAGTGACTTCTTACCTCTGCTGAGAAGGTTATTTTTTTGGCTGTGTTTGTTCTTCTGCCTGGACAGTCCATTAAATGGCACTCCCTTTTTGTCCCATTGTTCCCTTTGAAGTCATCGTGAAATCCTATATACATTTAGGAGGTCAATACAGAACATATTTCAGGAAATAAAGAAGTAAATGAATACTTAGTGCCATAATCAATCACACCCTGTGTCAGGCACGGCTGCATTTATCCACTCGTTTGCAGAATCACAGTTTCTAACTGGCAGCGAAACCTGTTGACCTCTGACCCCTGCAGAAAATACCTCCCCAGGGAGGGTGCACCAACAAGGGTCCTACTTTTTTCAGAGCTCACTTCAGTCTTTGTACTTACTTGGCTCAGAGAGTGAAAACCTTTTGAATGTAACTTGCTGACCTATGCTTTTTCTGTGAATTCACAAAACTTTGCTAACAGACAACTCTATTTTGACGTCTCCCACCACAGCGAATCATCTGCCTCCATCTTGCACTATCCCTTGTGTCCTTTTCTTTTACTCAAACGGTGCTTTTCCACAACACAGTCTCGGGACGGCACGGCACGGCATGACACGGCACTTTTTTTTTGCTTTTCCATGACCAATAGTACCTGGAACCTGGTGCTTTTTTTAGTACCTGCTCTGGCGGTCAAGTGAGCTGAGCCGATACTATGCACGACACTGGTCAGACAGCCAGCCACTGATCGGTCAGAGTGCCGTCACTGGAAGAAGCATCAAGAATCAAACCAAACAATGCAAAGCTGGCGATCAGCAGTGGCGAGCCGCATCACAAACCTGACTGTGTCAGACAGAGTCTGTGCTCCGGTCATGCACGAATGTTTTTAATGAACTGATTCTAATGATTCATTACACTGAAAACAACTGCTTTACAAATCACCAGTCACAGTTTCATGCAGCCGTGCAGTGATGACTCCACCCACATTGAGGAGGTACTATAGTAATGGAAAAACAAACTAAACGTGGCGAGTTGAGCCGGGACTATGTAGTGGAAAAGCACCACAACTGTCCTCATTTTCTCTTTCCCAACTGCCATGAATGTCCTCTGTGGTCTCCCTGTTTGCCTGAGATCCTTCCTCATCATCCTTTTTGATACAAATAAAATCTGAATTAGCAAATTCATGAGAGAGGAGTTGGGCCATGTGGCTATAATGGTACATACTCATGACAGTGAGTGAATGATTGTTCATCCCTGTCCCTGTGATGGACTGGCAGCATGTCCAGTGTGTAACCTATATCGCCCTATGCTGGGATTGGCACCAACAACCCAGCAGCCCTCATGTGCCAAGTTAATTATTTGACATCACGTTTGCCCGAGAAGAAAAACTCAAGGGTTTGAGTTTTTTAGATGATAATAGAATGCACTACACAGCAGCGTGAACAAAGTCCTGGATGTTAATTAACTCACCCCCTCTGTCCTCCCAACACAACCAAACCAAACCTGAAGTGACAGCAACAGTTATGAAGTGTACCATGTGAATGATTAATTTAAGATCATTCAAAAGGCTCCCTCCAATTAATAAAAGATGTGCTTGTTTTAACCCTCACCTCCTGCTGTGCCCGTTCCCCTCCAGCTCCTCCGTCCTATACCAAGCTAGACAGACTGCACACACTGCAATTCCCAGCTGGGACTCGTGTTTGGGCTGGACGTCTGCTCACTGAGGCGCTGTTAGCCATGCAGCACTAAGGAGCTCAACAAGGAGTGGAGGGAATGGAGAGGATGTGGGGAGGAGGAGCAGACGTAGACGGAGGTTGGTTTTACACCACCTTTGATTTTTTTTCATGAGGACAATAGTGTAGATTGATGGGTGGAAATGGCAAAGCACAATAAAGTGTACGAGTGTGAACACTTCCTGACACGACTGTGAACTGGTGTGTTTATGGAGCTGAAGTCACCCAGTGCAACAGAGTGTGTGTCGAGGGGGTTTTAGTAGTGTAAAGAAAACTATTAAGTAGTGTGACTCAGATAAATAAGCACACAAACTAAAAAGCAGGTGATTAATCAGCAATGATTAAAATTCCCTAATTGGCTTCTAATGCCATACAAGTGACTCTATGCAACCTATGGACAATTCACAGTTCAAGACAATTTTGTCCCCTGAAATTGAGAATCTCATCACACAAGAACAAGTTAAAAAAAATAAATAAATAAATAATAATAATTAATAAACTTGTGATCCATCAACGATAAAATTGGCAGATGACGAAATATTATTCCCTCCTCACTTTCAATATGAAAAAAATGAAGAGGAATGTCTGTCCTTTTTGTTCTAAATTATGACAGTGAATGTTTTTACCTGGTGTTCACATTTATATTTTATAATTTTATAGTATAAAAAAACATGTAATAGAAGTTGGATTATTATATTAGTGTTGAATCTCTGACATCGCAATAGCCAACACTAAGGTCACAGTTTCCTGCTGTCAAAGGAAATGGAGATAATATTGGGGTTGCTGTCATTGTTGTGTGACGCATCACCCTGTATTACACTCACCCTCTCACTCTCTCTCTCGGGGGATTCACAGTGACTCCTTAATGAGCCGCATGTATACACAAGAGCCAGATGCCAGTGGAAAGCCATTAGCTCATATCACAGACACACACACACCCCTCCTCCTCTCATACAGTGTGTCAGATCCAGTAGATTGGTTTTCTGAAATGGCAAATCCAGGGCGTTTTTTTTATATATTCATTTATTCTTGATGAAGTCATCTCAGCTGACCTTCCGAGGCCCGGGTTCATCTTAAAACCTGCTGCATCTTTAGTCATGTTTTCTTCTGCTCAAGTTGTTGATCTAAGTTCACAGTTCCCAAAAAATGTCATAGTTTACTTACTATTTATTTATTTATTTATTTATTTATTTAATTTTAGATAATTTCCTATCTAAAATCTCTTTAAGCGCTTTAGTGATTCTGTTGTTGTTGATGTTATTATTCCGTCTCTGTTTGGTCTTTGTGAGCAGACACATTATTTGTATGCTGTGTCAGGCAATACTATCAGACCTGACTGAGGGAACATTTGTGTGTATACACAGAGCTGATAGACTTAATCAGCATCGCATGAACTCATTTGATAATGGCCTTAATATAAATAACACGTTTGATTGAGAATATATTTTACCCCTTATACAGCCAGTCAGTACGTATACATTAAGTGTATACATATGCTCAATGTTTGAGCTAATTCTTTTCATAAAACTGCTGCAAACACACTGGCTTCAGTATAGTAGAAGAATATGCACCACAAACACCAGCCGCGCTTCGCCATGTCTCTGGAGACATCGTTTAGTAAATGCCACTCACGTTCATGATTTGTAAACGAATTCCCTCAGTTCAGTGTGGAAAAAAAACATGA
Source organism: Solea senegalensis (assembly GCF_019176455.1). Taxonomy (NCBI): domain Eukaryota; kingdom Metazoa; phylum Chordata; class Actinopteri; order Pleuronectiformes; family Soleidae; genus Solea; species Solea senegalensis. The sequence continues at coordinate 14,519,676 of NC_058024.1, read as the reverse complement.
ACGTGTTAACACCACTAAAGACCACGTCCTATCCAGGTAACATGTGACAAGAGGGAAGAGAGAGAGAGAGAGAGAGAGAGCTGGGAAGTGATGCCTCCAAACAAAAGTGTGGATGGCTCATGATACATCGGGTGTCAGCAGGTGCAGAGCACGGTTAGAGGGGTTAAGTGAAAAGGATGCTCATGGTGACAGAGAGATGAAGTGGTTCACACTTAAGATGCATCACAGCCTCCTGATGAAATGAATATTTCCACATGACTCACCTCGAACACATCTTCATCAGCGTAGGTTTAAATCAATATATGCTGTGTAAACATTGCTGTTGAAATATTGGTGTATTAGAAAGGTTGGTCCTGAAGGTGAGCGCGACACAGACAGAGGGAATACGAGCAGCTTTCACAGGGTACATGGGAAGAGGAAAGTATGACCGTAGTGATGAGGGACAAGCTTTTTAAAGCCCAGTTTATAACTTGATAACTGTGTTACAAAGTTATATAGTTATATATGATGTTGAAGGGCATTAGCATTCCTGGACGTCATGGCTACACATTAAAATACCGTGTGTCATTTGTGTGGAGAGCACACAAACACAAAAACGTCAAACAGCAAGAACAGGTGACAGGGTTTATGAAGGAACATTTTCAGAGGCATGTTACAATGCAGACATATTAAAAGTGGCAGCAAAGCCATTGATAGCATGTGTTTCAATGGTGTCTTTTCTGCTTTAAAGGATATTTTGTTATTTATCAATTTTCCAGACGATAAAGTGTTATCTCTTGCTCTCTTTCTTTCTGTGTATTTTTATTATGTATGTGAAAGCACTTTGTAAATTGCTGTTTTTAAAGGTGCTATACAAATAAAGCTTTACTTACTTACTTACTTCCCTGCGTCAGATGTGTGAATAGTGAGAAACACAATTGATTTAGCTCTCCATTGTAATACATGGTTGTGGTGTCTAAGAGATAATTAGAAAAGCCATTTATTTTGATGGATGTGTTGTGTTGGAGTGATGCCACTGTTATTTTGAGGGTGTTGTATTGTAGCATGTTAATTCCTTTGCATAAGCTAAAAAGTCTGTCAAAGGACTGCACTGTGTTTAGCTCCACCATTTTAGGTGTGGAACCAATGTGCTACCCAGCAGAATGGTGCCAAAAAGCAGCACGGTACGATCATGTGGCACAGTGAAAAAAAACACAAATAACTGTGTTACATACTGAGAAACAAAACAAATTACATTTACAATATTGCAGACAAATCCTGCCATGTTAAGCCATTTAAATGTGCGAGTATAAATCAGGCTTCTATCCATGCAAATATTTAAATCCACAGACCAGCTCGAACCGTTCATGTGAAGAAGTGTTGTTAAAATGATTTAATTTATGCAAGAAAAGTTGTTATGGAATCATAAAATCCTGCCACCTTTACTTTTAGAGGAAAATGTGCAGAGCTAAAATGCCAAGTGAGAGTTTTTACACATCTCATGGTTTCTCATGTACTCTGTGAGTCTGTGAGTCTGACCAGACACTGTAGATGAGTGAACAGTGTCTTAGTATAAAACCATTTAACATGTATATTAGCAAATACAAATGAGCAAACATACTGTACAGTACAGTATGTGTGATCAGGTCTGGCCTGTCTCACCTCCTTCCCCCCCTCGCTTTGAACAGATGTCTTAAGCGACATGCATAATTTAATCCTGACAGATTGAGCCTGTGGTGTAGGCTTAGTGCCTTTAAAGCCACCACATCACCTTAAATAGCTCACCCCACTGGCAAATGAACATTAATGGCATGACACACTGAGTTTTATTATTCTCCCCCGAAGACTAATGAACAACATATGACAAATAACACAGATTGATGGCTAAAAGGCAGGCCGATGCATTCATACAGGAAGGAGCTTGAGTCCCGCTAATCAGATCTCCTCACACTGGATGAAGTGTCCTGTTGGACGAGGATGGACGGAGATGCAGTGGACTTCAAGGCAAATGAATGACACGACGCGACTAATTGACTGATCGGAATGAAACGCAGACGAATGACCTGCTGTGTGGGCTGAGATTAATGCAAACATTTGAAAAAATGACAATATGATGATATGATGGCAGCAAGAAAGGAGAAACGAAGGGAAGGAAGCGTCTATGTTTTTCTTCAGGAACTAAGATCCACGGAGAAGATACTGGTACTCTATAATCCATCAACAGTGTTGCTTCCAGGAGAGCAAGATATGACTGACATAGACATCAGATTGTAGGTCCACTTCTTCCTTACCATCTGAAAAACATGATGTTGTTTTAGATGTTTCCTTGTTGAATCAGGTGTGATGGAGCAAGGAAACATCTAAAACATCCAAGGACCAGGATTAAGAAACACTGCTCACTGCCTCCATCTCCCCCTACACTATATTTCTCTCCCTCTCTCACAACACCAAATGCAGAGTTAAAAAAAAAAATCAAAACAGTCTAAAGCAGGAGGGGAAGGAGTCAGTAAAGTAAAACAGCAAAGTGGCAGGAAAAGAGACCAGAACATGGCAAAATCAAACACAAACAGACAGGACTGACTGAACTCAAACAAATGAACCAACAAACGCACAGAGACTAAATACACAAGGGAGGCAGGGACGCTAACCAAACACAGGGGAAACTAATAAGACACGGCTGAATCACATTATGGGCGCACAAGACAATCAAGAGAAAAGACAAGGAGTAAAACCTGCACACACAAGGAGAAACTGCAAAATAATAAAAAAAAAACACAAAAATCTAAAAACACAAACTGTCCAAAATGTCTATATACAGTATATGACGTTCACCCATTCATCCAGAGTCTTGTTTCTAGTGTCCAGAGATTATATTTAGATCTTCAGATGATCCACTGTGGCGACCAGTGAAGGGAGAAGCTGAGAGAAGAAGAAGAAAAAATCACTGACTTCTAAAATTCACTGTGTGTTTTTAGTTATTTTAATGCAGATTAAATATTTTAATAAATAGATGTTGTGAACGTCACTCAGCTCTTCTTGGTATCTTTTATTTATCTTCCTAATTGAGAGTTAAATGATTTAGTAATACCGACAGATGTACAGTACATGCCTCATGACACAGTTAGTTCATTTAGGCTAACTTTGTCACCCACGTCCTAGAATTTTGAATAATTGAATGATTATTGATTTTGGTCTTTGTAATTTAGTTTTGGTTTAATAGCTTTTCTGCATTTCTACAGAACACGTGTGCAAGTCATTTGTGAGAGTGTATGTTAGGCATCGTCTCGCCGCTCCTCGGTCAGAATCGGGTTTAGGCCTCATAATAAATCAATGGTCTCTGCAGAATTCCCACATCGTTTGTCTTTTTACACACTGTCTGGCTGAGTTGTTTGGCTTGCAGACCGTCACCCGCAGAGAAGATGTGATTTTCATTTCCCCACGGAAAGTCCATTCATTCCAATGACAATAGATGGTGTAAGCCAATTCATTGGCAATGCGGTCCTCAGTGCAGGAAAATGTCTGCCAAGCTGATGCATTTACTAAATTATCAGGTCCAGACATAAATAATACTTTCCGGCTTGTGGGGAAGGAGAGCTGGAGATGTTTTTTGGCAATGACCTGTCCTTGTCCAGCGGCAGAGTCTCAAATGTGATTTTGTCTTAAAGAGATTCATATCTGGAGAAAAACAAAGGACTTGACCACGGCACTTACCAGATTAAATTGGCGAGTGCGTCGATGATGAAGAAGAAAACAAAACTTTCGTGTGAAGTAATTCGCTTATCAAAAAAAACATGATTCAGTCGGTGACTCTCAGTTGTCCTAGTTTGAATATATGAATATTATATCACACAGATCAGAAAACAGAGACGATTGCTGGCACAGCTCACATCCAGACAGACAGACTAAGAACCTTGAAGTACAATAGAGTTATTGGAGCAAGTCAGGATGTCAGGATGGAGATTCACAAGGTCCATCTGACAGCGTGGCATCTCCTGACTGTAGACTGTAGGTTAGGTAAATACATCATACAGAATATTGTATGACATTGAAATAAATATTATATACGTATATATGATAAAGCTACTCCTGATGTTAAGATATGTAAAGAACAAATTATTATAATAGTTCTTATAATTGCTATTCCACTGTCAGCTGGGATGGGCACCATGAGCTAAGGTCTTTTGATCAGTGGAAAATGGTTCTGGAGAGCCAGATTCAAACGACAGTAAAGTTATATACTACACTCACAGCTCCAAACTTCATCATTATATAAAATGTCCCCCATGAGTTGTTATTCTAATTTAAATTAAAACTGCCCTACTGTGTTTTTTCCATTTATTGTTTTTATTTTTCCACTGATGGGAGCATCGACTCCCTTTTCTCTCTCTGAGAGTTGGGTTACGGCTTTTTCCCCATCATGTCAATGTCATTGTCTTGCCGTTTGAGGACAAGAAACACGCGAATAAACTGTCAATGTTCACAATTTGAGCCAAGTGTTGTACAACAATACTAAGCGGACACCTTGATGAAATCAGGCAGACGTAACGAAAGGTTTTGAGTAATGACTTTGATGGCAAATGTAATATCTCCGACATTTAATTTGAACTTAATGAATTTATGACGCCTTAATTTATGACAGATGCCCTTGCTCTCTGCTCCGTTCACAAAGTCATTTTCTTCACCTTTGACTGGAAACATTGTGTCTGGGAGTCGTTCTTTTATTTTGAGTAATAATTTTTTCCAACACTTCCACAGTCATGTTTGCCACAGCTCCACTCCGCCAGTCCATGTATTGGTTTGCTAATGGCTTTTTACCCACTGATGTACGAGATGGAGGGAATATTCAACCACGCAAGGTTGAAACATTAATATTTACCAGCCTTGAGGGGATCGTGGCAAAATGGATCAGGCCATCTTCAATAAAACATGTCACCACCAAAGTGGCCACTCCCTTGTGCTTACTCTCTCTCTCTTTCGGTGTCAGAGCCAGGACTAGATTTACTACTAGAGTGCGTTAGATTAATCTTTGAGCTGGTTTTGTGTTTGTTGTCCATGTAAAACGAGCTGAGTAGCCGTGACGGTTTAATGGGAACGGTGTAATCCACTTTATCCCAGGATACAGGGGATAAATCAATAGACTATAAAGTTCTGCTTTGGTTACTCCGTGGCCTCAAACATGACTGTAAAAAATGATCAGAGGTGTAAAAGCTTTTAGACAAAATACCTGCATGAGACATCAAAATCTTACCATGCAGGCTTTCAGACATTATGTGGAAGAGTTAGACGATTTATAGAGAGATGAAAGTGTTCGCCATTATCTAAATGTAATGCACAGAGGCTTCTGGTGCAGCAGAGCATAGAAACGATGTCATTGATTGTTACTGGAGAATACTTGGCCAGATCATGTATAATGTAACACTATATTACTATGTCTGGGCTGATTGACATAATAGTTCGATAACCCTTATCTATATTATTGTAACCCTGACTGGAAGGCTGCTCGAGCTTTGCAAAAAGGAGGGGACTAAAAAAAGTGTTCTTTAGTCCAAAATTGTTTATTTCCCTCCTTTTTACGGTATAGTTGGCCAAATGGAGGAACAACAAAACTGCAGCAAGCAAACAAATAAAGGTATAAAACAGGGAAAAAAAAGGAAAACCCTAAAGGTCCATTTGTAGACAAATGGACATGAGCATGCCTACAGTTTGACAGTTCGCATACAGTAAAACACAAAAGACGGCAAACTCCTGGTAAGAAATGAAGAGACCTGCAGGCATACATGCGCATCTGTGGATATGTAATGTGAATGGTACATGCTGGCCCTAACAGCGACATTAAGTAGCATTTTAAAACAATATTTTTCTTCTGTTCAGTTGGCCCGGAGCTTAACAACCTCTTCCATATCTACACAAGAATACAAATATTCCTAACTGAATTAAATTAAATCAAATTCAACCAGATAGCAAACCAAACTGAGCCCCTGTGAAGTGGAATGGAATCGATTTGGGACATTTGCGAGGGGAAAAGAGATGAACAGAATGACCAGCAGTCAGGAAGTAGAGAAAAGAAGATACCTTTACTATAAAGAAAGCGTCGCTAGCAGAAGTTGCAACATCTCATCATACACGCATACATGGTGAATATATTTATGCAATTTTTCTGTTGAGTAGATGTCCCTTACAAAAGCTGTAATTTTAGCTCACCGAAGCAAGAGTTTTACTGCTCTGATACACATGGTGAAAAGTAAATGCAAACGTGAGAATCCATCGGAAAAAAAAGAGCCATACAGCACGTGTCATAAAAAAATAAAAAAAGCAGTTGCAAAATATCGTGTGTGCACCGGTGGATTTTCTCGACTTTGCAGCATTTAGAAATAAAACCCAGCGAAGCAGTAAATCTGCACACGGTGACACTTTTGTTTTTTTCTCTCCGTGAAAGACAATGCAGACGGTAGGAAGAGACACAGCTCTGTATGCACCTGAAATCGATGTATACAAAAAACTTGGGGGTGGGTGGGGTTGGCGGGGAGGCTGCGCCTCTGCAAATATGCAAAGTTGTCCGTTCTTCTTTGTTACACAGCCGGTTTGCAACATTTCCCGCTGTGATGCACCTGTGGGGGGGGTCAGACCTATGTTTGTACCTATATGTTCCAGTCATCGCTCAGTGCTCTCTCTTTCCCTCTGTGTCAGCACTGCACTCCTGTGGTGCTCGCTGCTCAAATTAACGCCCCACTGTGATCACCAAGGTTACACAGCCCCAGAGTGAACACACTGTATATGACAATGGCATCGGAGGAAACACCCGACTGAATAAAACACGTGGTATTGCTTTAAAAGGCTCGGCAGAAGGATTGTAAAGGAGGAAATAATGGGAATCTGACATCTCTTTTTTTGGAAGTGCTAAGCAAAAATGGCCACCTCTCATTAGGGCATACACTGTTTTTAACTTTCGGCTTGAACTTCTCATTTATTTGAAGTCTGCAGACTGTTGAATCTTTTCAAAGACACTTAAAAAATACTTCCTAATGAGGAAAGAATTCTTCCCCAATAACTGAAAATCGTTTGACAGCAAGTCGTGTATTAAATGTATGTGTATGTATTAAATGGTGCATTCAGGCAACATCAACATGAAATTATATGACATACTGTATAAAGAAGCCACTGCAGTTTATAATGAGAGCTGACAGCAAAATTCCAGCCCACTAACTGGTTTCATTTCCACTGTTTTCCACCTGCAGTGAGCAGTGACGCTAACTCCAAGTTCCAGTTTGTGTTCAGGGATTAGCAGCAGTGCTGCTGATCATGATTGGATTGTTATCACATCACAACGACAATAACTGCACCAAACACAGGCCGGCACTTTGTCAAATTGGGATTCAGGGAGAAGATCACTACAGGAGAAAGATGAATCATAACTAATAAAAATGAAGCACGTGGTTGCATAAAGGACAAAAGCCTAGTTCCATTTCTAACCAAACAAAGCCTTCGAAGGTTCACAAAAGTAGCAAAAGGCCTCGGGTTTTCCATTATTAAGGCCCTGCTGTGAAATTGGACATGGAAGCAACTGCAGGGTGGAAAGCAGACATGAAAAAACAAACATTTGTTTACAATATAGTGGACGGATAAATGGGCGGACACTCTCTCATGTACAAAATGTATAGTCTGAAAACATTTTAAGCTGCACACAGACTTTTATGGACAGTGGCCGACTGATGTCATATGGACCAGAATGGACATGAAAACAAGAATCTTAGCGTCTGAGGTGACCTCTGAAAAGAGACACAGCTATGCAACAGTGGAATTATGGGCATTAAAGGCATTATGGGAAGAATCAATGGACACAGTCTTGGAAATAACAGTGTAAAAGAAGAAGGTTTGTTCCAATACTTCCAACAGTAAATGCACGTGTTTAGGCCTATTAGCAGTTTCTCTGCAACAAATGCTACAAATGGGATATTGCAGGACGTATTTACATCGTAGAGAATCTAACATATTCCTCTTTCACAATATAGAATTCAAACCATTATCAAGCAAATGACTGGCGTGTCACGGCCAGTACCATATATTACAATATCAAAGCAAAGGGCAACAGAGAGTGAGAGGTGATTCTCGTAGAGTGCAAACGTTAGTCAAAGCTACATTACAGATACACCTGTCCTATTTGCTTGGTGGACGCAAATGTGTGAATCTTTGATTTCTGTTCAAATAAAGCATTTTTTTTCTCTACTATGAAATATTTACAGAGATACAAGACAAGAGACCTACATGTACAGAGTATATGCAAAATAAATAAATAATAATAGTGTTAATTTCCTGTGTGGTAGTAATGCTATGTTACACAAATCTGAGAAAACAACACAGAGTAACAGTAGTACAACATGAGTACAAGAAGAGCAGCACAATGAACATGTCGACACGATGACAGGTATTTGACTCGTTTTTTGTTTACAGAAAAAGCCAGCTGCTACAAAAATATCGTGTACATACGTTTCAGTGGGACGACAGATTCTGGAGACATCTCGACTTTGGCTAATTCTGGTGTGTGAAAACTAGAATAAACTTGTCAGAAACGTGTATATAACAATAATCAAATGAACGGCTAATATATTAATACTATCAACATAATATCATGAATACAAATATAAAATACATATTTAAAATGCAATGTAAAACAAAGCTGCAATTATGTATCTATGTGTTTAGCACTGGAGGGTCTAATTGCCCTGTTGACCTGCAAATAACTTCAATTAGACACCAGATTTTAGTACAAAAAAAAAACATGAGTGAATTATTGAAAATCAGTTCATTGACGACATGAACAACGTGATAGTGGGTGTGTGGAATACTGAGCTTGTTGACTTCTAAAAACTTAACTCTGTTACTCAAACTATATTACTTTTTCTTACATCCTCTGCGAGTAAGTAAAATTCAGCCTATGCATTTCATTTCAAAACTGGCTGTAAATTTAATGTATATATTTCCATGCTGTAAATATTGTCATTTTTTTCTCCTATTTGGTTCTAAATGCAGTATTTTTTCCATTGTAATGCTTGGTCATTTTTTTTTATTGAAAAAGAGGGGAAGGAATGAGGTGCAGTCTCCTCGGTAAAGGCGGTTTTGGATTTTAAAAAAAAGGTGGGTCAACAACAGAAAATCGTGAACGAGGTGTACAGAACAAAAAAAACAAAAAACAGAAAGAACTGGTTAGTGCATACAGTTGGCCTTTCAACTTGTGTGTGTACACTGGCTGTTTGGGTCAAGTAAACACAGACTGTAATTACAATCCAGTCATTCAGTTTGTGTAAATAACAATGCAAAATTTTAGTGTGAACACACGTTAAGGATTCCATCCTCTCATGCTGCATTCATGTCCCACAGGAGAGAACGACAATGAGCTTTTAACGTGATGGCATATTGTGTTGATACTTTGGGGTCTGAACCCAATTAATGTCAAACCAATGTCAACGTTGATAAGTGATAATATGCTGCCCATAGAGTGATATGAATGACCATTTTAAACTAATTACAATTAATCATCAGATCACTAATAACTTTGCAATAAAACATACTGAACACAGGCTGCTTTCTTTTTCATGTTGTTAATAAATGAGAAACCAATATAATGATAACAATAATAATAATAATAATAATAATAATAATAATTTAAGGTTCACAGCTCCAGCTGTCAACATGTTACTGTCCTATTGGACATGTGTGCAGCATTAGCCTACATGCTATCTCGGAGATTTCCCTGGGTTGTGGTCTACTGGTGTTCACCAACAACTGGTGTTCCTTGCTCCTGCTCGAGATACTGCAAAATATCATTTGTCATCCTTTAAACATGGGAACGATTCAAAACACATGACAGCAACGTCTGTTGTTTGTGGCAAAAATGGCGTCGGCCATCACGGCAGCCATTTTACGTCTGCACTTTAACATATGGTTAGAGGTAAGAACATCATGTCTACCATATGAGACAAGGCAAAGTGAATGAAAGCATATGAGTTTAGGCTGGAAGTGGTAAAAAAAAACAAAACTCAAATGTACTTTTACTTACCAGATTAAACCCAAAGTGGTTTTGAGGAGGTGAGATAGTGCATAGTTTTTCGGGGCACTAAAATGTGTGCCAAGACTGTATACAGCATTCAGTAAGATTCAATAACTTGTCTACCAGCTGTGGAATAACTCAAATCTCTCACTGCATAAATATCAATATGATAAACATATCTGCCAGCATCCAGTTGAGATTGATGGTAACAAGCTGATATGTTGCAATAGGGGGCGAGTGTGTGTGTCTGTGTGTGTGAGTGAGTATTCAGAGGTATGAGGGGTGTATCCGAAAGGAAAGCAGTGAAAATGTTCAGAGCAGGAACAAACCAAAGAAAAATCTCTAGACAAACACTTGTTGATGCCTCCACATACTGGAAGCTGCCCCGAAGGCACACGTCAAGTTTGTGTGGGTAAAGGGCCGGCAGAGGGCAGAGGAAAACAAGCACTGTCCACTTTTTCCAAACATCACCCATTTTCTTAAGAGCTGGAAACATAAAGTAAAGGCCTGTGGTCGTATTCCACTCCCTTGTTTCTTCATGTTCATGATCAGTGGGAAGGTCTACATAGTCTCCAGACAAGGCCCTGCTCCAATTCTTCTGCGTTTATTGTGTTTCATAGACTAATATATTCATGTGTGGGAGTGTTTGTGTCTGGTGTGTGGTGCTGTGGTCTCCATCAAATCAAGCAGGGGCCGCTAAGTCCCCCCCCATGTGCTGCTAGGGGGCTACGCCAGCGAGTAGATAGCATTGACTGGTGAAGTGGCCTCAGAGCTCTCATTGCCCTCCGTCTCATCCTTGTCCTTCTTCACCGTGTACTGACCAATGAAAGAGCCGTCCTCGTTGAACTGGCCGTCGCCGCCTTCACCGTAGTCCACCAGGCTGTCGTCGCTCTCCTTCACGTTGCCGTCCAGTGAAGTCTGGCTGCCCTGCAGAGGCTTGTTGTCCTCGTCGCTGCTGCAAAGGTAAACAAGTAGCAGAGCTGCAGGTTGCAGCGTGTTATCGAGCGTTTGGAATCCTGTCATTGGCACATGTTAAAAAGGGGAAAGTGAAAGGTTAGGGTACCATGTTAAAAAAAAGGTTTTTCAGCTTTTTTTGTTGACAGTGGCTGAATGTTTAGGTCACTCTGGTCAGACTGGAATTAATATTTATATACTGTTTGTTTAAATAATAATATTCTGCATTCATTCCTCTTACACATATAGCTAATTTTTGACTGGATGTAGGGAGAATGTCATGCACAGGGACAAAGAGCTAAACTCTTGTGGGCTTTTCCCGTTTCAGACCAAGACAGCAGCATGACAGCAGGGAATGCATTTGAAAGATGCAACGATGAGACATTCTTTTCTTCTCCGCTCATGAATCAAACATCATATTCTTTAGATGCCCACGGTAGGAAAATAATATGTACAATATGTTGCTTCTGAGAATTATCATGCCGCATGCTAAAACTCTATATGGGAACCACACACACACAGAGATGCACAGATACAGATTAAAACTTCTACTGACTTCTTCATAATTAAAGAGTAGAACTGACCAAGTCAGATGCAGGATGATCGTAGCCCGACATGATTCAAATCCAGCAAACGTAGGGGGGCCATTGAGAGGAACTGTCTAAAAACGTCTGTGGTTGTTCAAATGCAGCGTCTTCTGGACACTTGTTGCAACAAGCATGCTCATAAATGAAAGTGACGCCAACATGGTATGACATTTGTAGAGACACGTCTGTTTTTCGAGTAGCGTCCAGAATACACGCGCCGTATCTGAATGGCCCCTTACTCTCACAACACTGACATCTGGTAGCGGAACACAACAACTCAAGGTTGCAACAAGAGGCAATGAAGAGTGGACGCTTTACAAACACATCCTGACGTGTGAGAGTGTGAAGAGATGAATGACGACTGTAATGTGACGTGGATAATGCAGGGAACAGGCCAGCAAACTTGAAACTGATTATTAAAGTAAATAATGACTAGTGCTGAATTTTAGTACATCCATTGTAGCTGTTTTTATCTCCAGTGTTTTAACAGTAGAAAACAACTCACTGAAGGATAACCACAGACAGGCATAATAAGAAATGAGGTAATCACCCTTTCTTTAACAGGTTTACCTGTGTTTATGTGCAGACCTTACCTACAGAGGAAATTTAGGAGTGTAGACAAAACAGCAGAAATGTCTATGCCACAGGGAGCGCGGCATCGACGTACAATGATGTAAAGATAAGTGTTTTCCTTAACATAATAAACAGTGGGTACATCTATTCAGGTGTGGGCATCCTCAGTAACTCAGATGCAGAGGTCAATAATGTGTAAAACACATTAGCTGGCAGAGAGAAGCATGAGTATCAGGATTAATCACAAGGACACATTATTATGCGCCACTACTAATGAATAGCTACAAGCCTGCACCTCTTCCAAATTACATAAATCAGCCCAACAGACTTTTCCCAGAACACTTGCAAGCTTGCTGCCATTTGTTGGCCATACGGCACCAGAAGCTTCACTGAGCCAGACGGCTGTAAGAGAGAGATTTCTTTCTTCAGTGACTTCAGAATACCTCATGAATCAAAGTGGGCAGAGTCAGGAACGATTCAATTATCTGATTAGGCGACTGTTATTCTGCGTAAAAGAGGAAGGAAGAGATTTAGAGGATGGGAATGAGTTTGAGCTAGGCATAAAATCATCCATCTGCATACAATCTGAATAGAACAGATAAACATGACAAGAGTCAGAAAGTTAAGCCTGTGCTTTTGTTTTACTTATATCTATTGATATATTTATTTAATCCATGCTGGGTTGGTTTTTATTTAGTGATCGGTTAAAACACTCTTAAGCACATTTGATGATTAAGATTTATTAGGATGTTACCAAAGCAGGGACACATTAAAACACTTTACACTTTAAACCAGAATAATATAGTTAGTGAGTGTTACTTAGAGTGGAATCAATAAGAATACATCTTTTCATACCTTTCGAGAGACCTTTTGACCAATGAGGAAAAGAAATCAAAAGAAGAGACAAAACACACAGACATAATGTTGATGGGTAGAACAGAAACACATAGATAACAAAACATGCTCAAAAAAAACTTGTGTAAATCAATGTGGATGTCAAAAAATTATATCGCTAACGAGTCTTATACAGTCTTAACGACATCTGACTTTTTATTAGTTCTAACAACTGTGTTGAACACAGCTAAACCGGCATAAGGAACTTTGATGGAGCAGGAAAGTTGAACAGTCACACAATCAGACTTGTAATACCAGCTTGTTACTCTAAAGGGCCATTTGCACAGCAGCCATTTTGACACATTTGAGCAGGAAAAGCACAGGAGGTACTTAACACAGTCACGTTGTGACTGAGGGACCGAAATGGGACTCGGCATCATTAAATGGATCATTTTACGCCTGTGATTTTTCCACTGTGACCTGTCAAAATGGCACAGTAAACAGCGTAAGTCACAATTTCATTTCACTGCTGCTGTACTCGTACAATGCATGTGGCAAATACATCTTTGAATCTTCTTCGCAAACAGTGGATGCTTAGTCTGAAAAGAGTTTATCTGTTCAAATGCAAACCACTTTGCTTCACGTTAAAACTGAAGGTTTGAGCTCATGTGAAATGTGATGACGTCTGCAGAGAATTGCGTACGCGTTCTGGTCCCATGCACATGCTCAAGGTGTCTGTGTCAGTATGTTGGTTCCATGCATAAATATCTGATCGCACATTCTATTCAGTCCTCATATATAAGTCCTAGCTCATCGCACGCTCAGTGTGGTTTCAAATGTTTGGCTGTGCATATGTGCGCACGAGGGTGTGTGTATACCCTAGTGGAAATGGCTGGAAATTACATTTATGTCACTAGCACCATAGCTGAACTCAGCAGACCTATTGTCATGGAAACAAAGCTGTGACAGGAGATTAATACGTACATCATGGGTAAAACAATATTCATGTTGCACAGCAGCCGTTCTGACATTTATTCACCTTTTCTTTCAATTTACAAGTTGTATGAATGTCTGATGTTACTGTCCTTCCTGACCCATCTGATTTGAGTTTAATCATTAACTAAGTTGTACAACGTTGACAATATAGTTCAAATAGTTATTTGAATGTACACTGTAAAACTCCATATGAATTCTTACTATACCAAGTTAATGGTGTTTAGTTTCGCCCCTAAACATTCAAGGATCCTGGAGTTAAATAAAAAATAAATTGTCTGACTTGTCTGTTGCTTCTTTTGACCTCCAAATGTCCTTCAATTGTTTTGTTGCCTCCACCAGTTCCTTCAGGGTGTCAAACTGTTCCTGCACCTCTACCCTCACTACAATCCTGATTGATTTCCTTTGCCATGCAGCCCTGTGCGCCTGGTGGCAGATGCTTTTTTAAATGTCAGCCAACGAAGACAAAAACAATGCAATTAACCTCGAGAAGGGTAAAAAACACGTCAAGTTTATCGAAAAAAGGCCCAAGACCTCCCACACCACACACTCACATGGCTTCCTTGAGTTGTGGTGTCTCCTTGTACGGCTATTAAAGCTGAACCTTAAAAAGCTTGATATGCATATGGGAGCAGACAAATTCCTCACCATCATGCCACATTTGGATCAATGCACTCAAGTACCAAGGTGTTTTTGTTAAAGTGGTGCATGCTGCTGAAATTTACAGCAACATCTTACCACATTTATAGGCCTGTGATAGACTGGAAAAATGTCAAAGGTTTACCCTTCCCCTCAGCCAATAGCAGCTGGGACTGGTCAGAGCCAATGGAGACCTTCCAAAGATTAAGTGGTGGAGATAAATGGATGAATTAAACGAACAACATTTAACTGCGGTGGTAAAACTGTCATGCACTGTTATTCAGTGCATTCATTTTCAAAGTCACTTTAATCAACTAGATTTTCAGTAAAATTCTTGAACTTTGTTGCGATTTTTGTACATTTTACAAACCCAGATAATGCAATTTAGGTTTGAACCAATACTGCATGTATACATTCACCTACCAGTTGCCTGGTAATGTTAATAGATCCACTGGAAAAACACCTTATATTAACAAGCTGAAATGTGGTATGTCGCCTCCTAGTGTAGCAGAGGAAGACACGTATGATTAAATAAATTGATTAAGTACTAGGATTTGTATACTGGGACAAGGACATAAGTCAAATTACATGGCAAAACTGAGCTACAACTGTACTGACTGACCAAACACTGTAGATTAATATATTTTAACAATAGCATTTCACTGACAGCGGCTTTAATGTTCGGTGATCGCTCACTCAAGTGTTCCTTTACTGTCATTTTTGCATTATTTAGATGTCACGTGACCATCGTGGAGCCAGGAGCCTTGGCTGTGCTGTCAGATGAAGTGATTATTAGTTTTAAAGACTGACAGTTTGACATCCCTAGGAAACTGGGGCCTGGCCCTCAGCTGCTTCACATTCACCTCTTTGTTAATTACAACTCCCAGCATCACCTATAACATTGTACAAATGATGCGTTATAAGCTAAAGCAGGCCCACTCTACTGATATATTTCACATTGTGAATGAAAACAGTCCATTCTGACCAAACAGCCAACAATGCAGGCTGATTGTCCTGTTTGATCTCCCCAAACCAAGCTGCACTTCATATAGCCCCCCCTCGCTTTAATGCTCAGGGGAAACGTCTGCTCCACCTGACATGCTCAGGCTTAGAGAGATGCCGTGCCGAGACCAAAATACCTGTTTTCGTTTTCGTTTTCGTTTTCATTTTCATTTTCGTTCCTGTCAGGGACAGATGACCCATTTCAGCGTGGGGAAGAGAGAGGGATGAGACGTGAGGATAAAGTGGAGAAGGGAGTGCAGAGGGAGACAGGAAGGACGAGGACAGAGACGCTTCACGTGGTACATGCATGTTAATCCTGGCATGCACACAGACAGACAGACAGACAGACAGAGAGAGAGCTGGAGAGAAGATGGCTGGGTGCATTAGCACCAGGGTCAGAATCAGAGTAAAGTGATGACCTTGACTGTAAGAGATGGGTTGTGTGTGTGTTGATGTCACACTTGTTATTGATTAACAAACAAAGCAGGATCTCACACAGTGGTGCAGCATGAATCACAGTATTAAGCACAAGCATTACTCATGTGATGATAAATACCAGTAACACTGAAATGACCCAATCTGTTAAATTGTGATGCTTTCAGAGACTCTTTTTTATATACTTGTAGCTGCAGCATTTTACTCAAATGTACACTATGTATGTATGAGTTATGATTTATATAAATATTCTGCACACTATAATGGGTTAAATCCTAGCTCTAAGTGCATGTGTGCTGGTATGTGGGCATTCACACTCTACTGCTGTCAGTGGGACACGAGGTCAGTGATGTTATTAAGAGTGTCTACATTTACACATCAGAGTTAAACTCTCACACACACACACACACACACAGTTAGAAAAGGTACAGTTAAAGAGATATCTGATTTAAAAGCAGGTTAATTGCAACATGAGTTAAGTAAAAGTGTGACAAAATAGTGAAAGTGGCCATAGAGCTCAGTGGGACCTGGAAGGAACAAAAGACACATCACTTACCAACACATTTTCTTCAACAGTGTATATCCTCACAGTACACACATTCTGTTCATGTTCACTTATTGTCATGATAGTCTGATGAAATACAACAAGTGAACACAACGAAGTATGCTTCTTAAGAACTAAAGAGTGGTAGGAAGGGAAAAGGAATACCTCTTTCAGGCCTGGTATTAACATCCGTCCGAAGTGATCTGAATACAAGTGAACAGCTCTAAGTTCAGGTGTGAATGCACCTAAATGTGTCCTCAATGAGTCTTCAGATCCACTTTGAAAAACCACATGGTGGTTTGTGTGGACCCAGTTTTTTTACAACAGAATGGAACAGAAAAAAAACGCCTTACTGCAGTTTCAAAGTGAACTTAAAGTACATTTACACGTGGCCGCTCTAATGAATAAAATACTGTTATGTTACATCATTGTAAGCATAAATAAAGTGTATGCATCGTCTTTTGTACAGCAAGAAGTAAGCGAGATGGTCACAAGAGCCACGTCCACAAAACATGTTAATGCCAGAAAAACTTAAAGTTGATCATTTGCAATCAGATCTAATAGATAGATATTAATAGCAGGTCTGGACAGGGCCTATGTGGTACATTAAACATCTATCTTCTGTTTTCAATGACTTTGTCTGTGATCCAATTGTTCTCTTTTTCAGTTCAGCCAATCTCACACTATGATTTTTTATCTGTCTTTTCAGACCAATCCACTGTCATAAATGCTACCTGCTAAGTAAGGACAACTCTAAGTACAGGGAGGAAATTAAAGCATTAAATGAAGTGTGTCATAGACAAAACATTACTTTTAAAAAGCTTTGGTCAATGAACTGGGCTTTTTTAAGTGTATTAACAAACCCTATGCATTTGTGTCCTATTCACCTTGAGTCATTACCAATGAGAAGCACACTTGAAAGACTTCAAAGGTCAAGTTGAACTTCTCAATACTGATAGTGTCTCCTCTCATTTGAATTTCTAGGACAAATACCCTCCACCTTGCTTGCATGACTTGCTGCCGAAAACTCTTAAACACCACTATCACTAACCACTAACCACAGGCAGTGACCAGTGATCTGTTTATGTATACTTACTGGTAATCAAACGATCCATCCTGGTCTTTGTGATCCACTGGGTCTAAGGGCAGATCTTTTTTGTCACGCACTGAAGAGACAAGAACAACAGTTACTTTTTTTTAGCCTTTTGCTGTAATTCCTAACTTTGACATAAAGAAATCCACACGATAAAGAGTTCCTTCCTGGAGTTAGGTTCAAACATATTGGTTAGTTGCATTTATCTGTTTTCAGCCTTCATGTTTTAAACTGTTATGGAGCACTTTGTCCTCAGTGCATACTGATATTACATAATACATTATGGTAAAAGTATAGCACTAGTTTAGTGTGTAAGAAATTAATAAAAATGAAACAAGATGATTGGTGAAGACTATAAATTCAATCACTGTCAATTGAAAAATGTGAGTTTTTCCTATTCATTCATGCTTTGTTTACTGATTAACTGCAGTATGCATTTAGAACAAACACACTTCATTGGTTCAGATTTTAACATTGAGCCTTTTTAAGGTGCGTCAGTGCTTCAATCAGTACAGAGAATTAGTTTAAATCCCAGTGTATGTCTCATTAGTATTTTTTAATATTGATTTTACTTAATTCATCACTGGGTGTTAGTTCTTGAGCTTTATAGCATCACAGTTCAGCACCTACCAAGATATTTTGCGAAACCAGTCACAAAGGCGCCACCTAAATATCATAGAAACTGTAAAAGATGAACACCACTCTGACTGAGCATCTAATAATCAAAGGGCATAGACTAGGACCAACATAATATGATCACAAAAACTGACTAAAACCTGGATATCAAACATAATATGCAAATGATATTCAAACAAAACAGCCAAACACACAAAAGAAAGGAAGAATTTTAAATATGTTGCAGTTTATTTTAAGACAGGGAATATTTGTAGGAATTATCCACTAGTTACTACACTAATACAAGGAGCTACTACACGGTGCTCTCACAGGGATCAAGGGCCGAAAATCTGGACTAACCTGGATATTTGCCCCCACGACTCCTCTTTATGAAGCAGACGATGAGGAGGATGAGTATGATGAGGGCGATGGCGCACATCAAGCCGATAAACCACCCTTGAGTGGCGATGTCCACCTGGTCTATGTAGGCTGAGGACATACACAAGGTGGGGCAAAGAGAGGAAGCAGAAACAGTGAGTGACTCTGTGGACCACGGTGAGTCTGGACAGATCTGTTCACGTCGCACAGCATTCAGCGGAACTTTAACAACTCACAAGCACTGTTCTATTATATCCCGTGTATCTCATATCCAGGATGAATTAAGACAAAAAAATCCCATTCACAACAACATCGTGTGTTGGTTTTCTTTTCCATCACACTGATTTTTAATTTGACCAATGTGGGAGAAAGAAGTGTTGCGACAAAAAAATGATGTTATCTGTGGAAAAAACTGAATAATGTAAACCATTTTCTTGTCATTTGACCATGCAGCCACTTGTCAGAAGAGAATATGACAGTTGTGTAGAAAATTACAAGATACACCTCAAATCACACCTCAATAATATATTACATGATAAAGTTTTGTGTTGGTAGAACATGCATATCATGGGAACTCATCAAGCTTTAACTGGGCCAAGCCTAGTTCACACTACACAATTTTCAGCCCAATAACCAACTCACTGAAGAGTCGTGTCTAATCATTAACTGGCTTATCATCAGCAGTCACTGAAGACACAGTATAAAAAAAAGACTTCCTAATGATCCCGCAATGCATCACAAACCCTGATCTCATTTCCAGCTAAATGGAAATTTGATCCAAGTCTGCAACGACTCAAGGAACACCAACCAATAGGAGATCAGGATGGGGTGATGGCAGCTGAAACCCAGAGAGGAAACGCAACATCGGAAATGTGGCAGAGATCACAGAAAACATTGCTTGAGTAAAATGTTCAGCAGTCGACTCGTGTACAAGAAACCAAACTCGATCAAGCATGATGTAGTGCATCATCGCCTGTGCTTTTTGTGACAGTTCTTCCTGGTGTTGTCACTCATGTCGTGTGAACTAAACACACAGTGACTCTGCAAAGACTCCAGATCACATGACAGCACATCATGTGGTGTGGGATACACAGTGATCCTCCAACTCTGAAAGTGGTGTAGTGTGAACTTGACTTTACTGTGGACTAATACCAGACTTACAGCCAGAGCAGCTCCCCTGGCCAGAAACCTGGTTGCATCTCGCCTAGTGTGGTCTCACCTGGTTTGGTCTTAAAGGTGACATATTTGCTGCTGATGCTGTTGAGTTCATGGGAGTAAACTCTCAGATGGTACTTGGCACCTGCGATCAGATCCGCCACTTTAACAGGGGGCTGTTGGTTCACTGATACAACTTTCACCGTCTTGTCGCCTTGGAAACACAAGAAATGGGCCAATCACACACCTGGGGGTGTGGCCGTCATTCCACAACAATACCTGTGCCTGCACCTCCAAGTGACAGCGTCACAAAGTTTTGCCGGGAGTAATGGCAGAATTACTAAGGTGAATTGAGACTGGTAACAATGCAGTGCCCACCCCCATGATAAAGTTATTCACCTGTCCATAGTACAAATGCATAGGGGTCTTATAATTTAGTATTTTGAACCATTATTGTTCATGGATTGGATGTCATTTTTTGACACTGCCTTCACTTGACTTACTCAGGTTCGTTCTCCTCGTTTATGGCTTTGGGACTAAATTTAGTGTGACAGGTAAAACTCTTTATGGGGACCTGCTATTTGAAGAAGACCTTTCACGACCTAATTCATAAAATAAATTGTGACAAGGACACATTTTTGTGACATCTCTGACTGAATCATAGCTTCATTTTATGCATGTGTGAAGGAATCCTTTTTAAAAGGTTGAAAGAAATTCTGTAATTAATTTCCTGTGACCCATCCGTGGGTTCTAACCCAATCTCTGGGAATGACTGCTCGAGAGAAATCTAACCTAAACTGCAGCCAAAGAAGAAGAGAAAAGTCCATTGCAAGCGGTCCTTAAGGCATAACCATGACATATGGTGATTGAAGGTTGAATTGAATTTGACAACCGCAGAATTCCCTCTGCTCTTATGTAACATAAGGGGCTATGGTGGCAAAGCATTGTTTGTCTCAGTTGATCACAGGCCTACACAGCAACAACAACCTCTGTCTTTCAAACAAAAAGAAGAGTTGGTCATGTCAAGGCCAAGCTATGAGCATGACTCTGAGGTGGCAGTGAGAAACAATGGCAGCACAAGGTGGTGACATCATGTGCCATGCTATTCACCATTGACCAACATCGATGTCATCCAACAGCCCTTATTCCAAAGCCATGCTATTTACCGACAGTCCTTAAACCAGAAGAACACAGACAAAAAAAAACACATGCCAGTTCTTTTTACAAAATTAGACAGTAAAGTGCTATGAGAATGGTCACGGCTGATATTTATTCTTTTAAGTATAGATGGTGATTATAAAGTTGGGTTAGTGTTCCCATGGTGTCCCAGGGGAAGGACTAAAGAAAACACATGCAAATTAAAAATAATGCAGCCTAAGAAAGAAGAAAGAGAACAGCTTCATTTTCAGTTGAAACATCACATATGACTGGACCCCACGCAAGAATTCCTAAAACAATTATTTACAAAACAACCAATTACACAAACACTGCAAGACATCCCACCAAACAGACAAATGTACTTCAAGTACAATTGGGATTAAACATTCCTCACTGCCTCAGGGCAACCACACAGCAGTGTCCTTAAAGGGGCAGTATGGATGATTTTTCATGCGTTAAACGTTTTATAATGGCAATAAAAAAACAGATCGTAAAATGACTTAAGAAAAATGAGACCTTTTTCAAACTCTAAAGAACAGTAACAGGTAAACATCGGTGGCTGACTTCTGCCCACTGTTACTAAAGCAGTGAGTAGCGAGTGATTTGTTGTACTTTGTGTAGGAATGGAGCTAATCTGCTAATATCAACAAACAAGTGGCTCACACCACAACGAATGCTAAATGTCAGGCCATACAAGTGACTGACAATAAGTCAGAGGAGAGTACTTCTTTAGTTACATCATCCGTGTGCATCTTATCATCTTCAATAAAAATTCTACAGTTTCCTGTCAAAAAATATTCCCTCGCGACTCTCATCAACACTGACAAGGGCCAACGTTGCAACACACATTGCCCCAACAAGGACTATGGACGTTCAATCAACCACCCTGTAGCCAACCGCTAGTTTGCAGATAGTCTTCAATTACAGTCAGGAAGACAGAGGGAGAATGATGGGAAGATGCTGGGAGGTGGGGGGGTGTTAGGGGCTCTCTGCCACTCCTTAGAGTCAAAGCTTTCAGGCCTGACCTTGGAACACGGGGGACGGGTGGGTGGGGGGTGTGGTAGAGGCAGAGACCATTAGATCAGTCTCATCAACCCCCTCTCTTCCCTCCCTCTCACTTTTCTCTATCTAGTCACATCTAGACATCATTAAGAATTTACGCCTCTGTCCGAGTACATGAAAAAGACATCCTCCCCTCTTTCTGTCCACATAATCAGAGATCATAAATGTTGCTGTTCATGCTCAAGCAGCAAAGGAAGGATGACATGTTTTAAATCAAACGTCCTCAAGAAGAGTGAAAGCCCAATCCATAGCAAAAAAGGTATGTGATTATGGAAGCATTGAAGCAACACATTAAAGCAACTGAAGGGAAAGCAAGCCAAGCAGCCCAGTGACAGAACTGATCAAACATAAGAGATTCAAAGCCAGGCAGAGAGCTGAAAGAAAACCATTTTGATGGACTGCACAGGAAAAGTATGTAACATAACGTAACATAACGATGTTTAACATTTTACAACGTAAAAAGAGAGAGAACACAGATGGAAGACAGGAAGAGAGAGACAGATAGAAAGAGAGAGATACACAGACTAGTGTGTTGTACTTTCTGCCAAGTTCAAATAGTAAGTAAGTAAGTTAACCTTTTGTCACAAATAATACATTTTTAAATAAAAAGGGGAGAAAAAAAACAACATGGTGACAACACAGCAGCTGCTGGAGGTTATTCTGTTTGATTATAGAGCTGCAGTGGTACACCGAATTAGATAAAATGCAAAATTGCAGCTCCTTTATTTATGTATTGTTTATATATAACGTCCTCCTCTTCCCTTTCATGTTATCTTCATTCCTCTCTAGGCTTGTTTTTTCTCAAACAGAAGACTCTTATATTTTCCGTTACTTGGTTCACTTTGTTTTGTTTTTTGAAGGAGTTCTCCAGAAGGGTAAAAGAGAAACAGCACAATTTAACCTTCCAGACCTGCTGCTGAAGAGTCACTGAAGTCTGGATGTCCATATTTTGTTGTTGGAGATGAGACCTACAAGTGCTGGTGATAACCTCCATTTGAATTTGACTGAATGAAATGTTTTTGTCTCTTGACTCACTACTGATATAAAATACTGATTTGTGCAATTTTAAAATGCAAGTTATTTCACATCAAATTTAATTTAAAGTTTGACATTATGCCTACTCCTACTCCTTATACTCCAACTATTAACTAAAGTGGTTGTTTTGTTCTTAACTTACTAATGACTAAGGTCAGATAGAGATTTTGGATTTGGCAGCATCATGGGCTTGGTCTGGTTTCTTACTGTCCAGTGTGAACTCTAGCACAAACTCGCTGCTGCCGGCAGGGAAGTTGTGTTTCCAGCTGACGTTAGCGTAGTTACTGTTAGGCTCCACCGTCAGATTCCAGATCTTCCGCCCAGGGACCACTACACAAAAGGGAGGGTCAGGGGGTAAAGGGTTAAAGGTCAGAGGCAAGGGGCAAAGAGGGCACAGTCACAAACAGGGCTTCATTTAGAGCCATCTATGGTGCTACCACTAGTTTAGTTTGATAAGGATTGATGCTGACCCTGGTCCACTGAAAACCAAAAACAAGTAAGTATGAATTTGTTGAACATAGACAGGAAATTCTTCGATAGAACATTTCCAGTGTTCATTTTCCAAGTCATAAAAAAGCTGCAATGTTTTCTTTTGGTTTAGAGTGAACCAAGAAACCAAGATAAAATGGTGAACTCAGTCCCAATCCTCACTCACTACAAACAGGAGAGCTTGCACTCTCCAAGAGTGTTAAAATTATCAATGTTCATTTCATGATAAAAGAAGTCTGGATTCTCATTTCCTGACCAGGAGGACAGTTGCTGGCTACATTCCAATATTCTGAAGTAATTCCCCACTTTCTTTAACAGCAGGTACAGCACAGCTTATCGGAATGCAGCCCTAATGTGGTTTCCTGTTTCGTCAGGTGGGAGAAGGCAATTTTATCCATGACTTAAATGGACAGTTATGGCAAACTAAAACACTAAAAAAGAGGGTAGAAAACCACAATGGGGCAATAACATGTACCCAACACGTTCTGATCTGTATGCCTGGTGGTGACCAGCACAGGAGGTGTGCTGGTCATTGTCGCCTCAGTTGGAGTGGCGGTGGTGGTAGTAGAAGGTGTAGTAGTAGTAGCAGTAGTAGTAGTAGTAGTAGTAGGAGTGGTAGTAGTAGTAGTAGAGGCTGTAGTAGTAGGAGTGGTAGTAGTTGAGGTGCTAATAGTTGTAGGCGTGATGGTTGTAGGAGGAAGAGAAGCAAGAGGAGTAGGAGTAGGAGTGAAACGTGAGGCCACAGAGGCGTCGGTAAGATCGACTACAAGGGAGGAGGGGGGAGAGAGCAGAGGGTTAGACAAATCAACAGAATCATCTCTCTCTCTCTCTCTCACACACACACACACACACACACACACACAAAGAGGAGAAAGTCAGTGGAGCCCTTAAGGTAAAACACACAGGGAGTTCCCTACAAGCAAGCACATTACACACTTGACTTGAGTCAGCATCAGTCAACAAATGATCACAATGTTCATCCCGTCAATGGGCTGCATACACTTAGATGCTACTGCCACCGAGAGGACAAATGCTGATATTACATATCTGCCACCATGTTTCTTTGCAGAGGATCAAATAGAAAAACTCACTAGGAGACAGTAGGGCCACTAACAAGCCACAGACAGGAGACTCAATACTTCATAAGTATGACATCAGATGTTACCTCGGTGGAATTAAAGGACCAGTGTGCAGGATTTAGTGGCATCTACATGTAAAGCTGCATGTTGCAGCCAACTGAATATCTTTTGCATCAAGGTGGCTTGCTCCAACATTTTATTGGTCTATTCTGGGCAACTGTTCAAAGATGGTGGTACAACATGGTGAACTCCATGGAAGAATAACCACTCCTGTGTCACTCCAAACCCGTTTAGTGCCACTCTATTTACTGAGTTCAAAGTTTTAGGACTTTATATTTATAGAACCTCTTTTACACAAAAAATATAATATGGATTATCATGTTCATTATATTTTATCTGCCATTACAGTGATTCAAAGAGTTCTGAGAGACATTTGTTTGTCTCTCCTGTTTTGTGGACACCATAGCCGTCCTCTCTTATTTCCACTTTCAGCTCATACTGTACCTTTGTTGAGAAGTTGAGATCATCCCCAGCCCATGAAGTGTCCCAGTACAAATGTCCCACCCCAAACATCTCCCTCATACAACATGCTTGTATTTCCAGGCTGTATGCCAAGCATGCCTTCAAACCATCATGTGAGGGGGGAAAACAAAAGTAGGACAGGATGAAGGAAACATCAGAATGTAAGGAGCCATTATAGCTGCAGTGTCACAGGCCAGATGAGCCAAAACTTTCAAGCCACCTTACCTGTAAATCCCAGTGTGTACTGACTCAGTGCACAAGCAGTGGATAAAGATGGCAGTGACATGAACATTGAAAAAGCAAGAACGAGAGCAGGCAAGCCATGTGCTGATTTGTTCTCCACGGCACAGTCATTCTAAGAATGTTTCTCAATTCTTGACATTCCAATGCAAGGACATGCACCTTGTCTCATCATTCACTCACTCCCACACCAGCAGCGTTATCATGACATTATGTCCAATGACATCAGGCCGAAAATCTAAGTTGCAACACAAGACTAACTTGTGTCTCATAGCAGACAAGAAGAGGCAGTGATGCTGAAATGTAAAAGTGCACCATCAGGGACTGGCTCGGGTCAAAGCGGGAGTAAAGGGCTTATGGGAAGATGCTGCCGCACCTCTTCAGGGTGTGTATGTGTAACGATGAAATTAAAAGTATAAATGGGAATCAAGGCATTTAAAGCCAGCGATGAGTGGGCATATTCCATCCCTGACAGTTCACATTGTCAGACAAACATAGGTTTACACAATGAGGAAAGATATAGAGATGAAAGGAAGCAGATTAGAAAAGAAAGAAAAACAGTGTGCGACTGTAGACAGCAGTTCAGTCCAGGAGCAAAGACTCTGTCAGATTTTCTCGGTTAGAGCCTTTTCTAAATTGCGTCGTAATTTTAATAAATCTAAGAATTTTAGGTAGTTTACAGATGTAGATATATGGATATTATATGTACTGTATATTATTATTATTATTGTTATTGTTGTTGTTGTTATTATTATTACAAAAGTGATTTTAAACTAATCTAGATAGGATAAAACACTTTAATCGCAAAAAATATCCTAAAGTGCTGTATATTAACATAACACCTGCTCAAATATTTCTGATGAAAACAAACCTTTTACAAGAAATGCTTGGACAAAGGTCCTCTTACTTGCATTTCTGGAGGCTGAATCATCAGGAGTAGAGGTTGCGCATCTGCATCTGGATTTTATATACTGTACTGTACAAGTAAAAGTGAGAGTGAATGGCATTTGCTCCCTGTAATATTAAGAACACAATTAAAAAGGCCCCTTGTTAGGCTCTTGGTACCTAAAAGTACCTATCATACATTATCATACTAATAAGTTACATTGCTGCCAAAATGCAGTGTTAAATGTGTTTCTCAG
Source organism: Solea senegalensis (assembly GCF_019176455.1). Classification (NCBI taxonomy): domain Eukaryota; kingdom Metazoa; phylum Chordata; class Actinopteri; order Pleuronectiformes; family Soleidae; genus Solea; species Solea senegalensis. The sequence goes on along the minus strand of NC_058024.1, from coordinate 14,493,123 downwards.
AGAAGAGAAATGTATTTATTATTAGATTTAAAGCTCTATATTTAAAGTTAAACTTAAAATTTTACTCTTAAGAAGCTTATAGTTGGGAAATCTGAACCATTCCCTTATTTATCCTGCTAGAGAAACTCACATGACACACTGAACTCTTGTTTAAAAGCTCTCTCCCTCAGTATTGAGGTGATAGGGTTTGGAAACAAACAACTTCTACATAGTTCTGTAATCTTAAAAGACTAAAGGTAGGGGCCATATCTCTATTGCGCCTTGATCCTGTACTCAATGGCCCTAATTTATCAAATGTACACAAACAACTGGGTGTAATATGCGCTCATTTCCACGCAAAGATCGACAACCATCAATATGGACGTTGGCGTAGCGTACGATCAAATCTCGCGGCAGCTCAGACCAGGATCACAGAGGAATCACAGTGCGGTGTGTGACTGTGTGGATAATTATACTGATGCAATGTCAGCTAGCACAGAGGTTCTCAAACTTACAGTAATTTTAGATACCTCAAGCAAAATGTTGAATTCTGTTATTGTTAAAAATAAGAATGATTATAACAATTATAATAATCTACAGGCATGTATTCAACACTCAGAACGGGCCAATGTGAGTGAAACATTAAAACCTTATGGTGGTTGTGAAAAAGGCTGCACAAAATGGACAGTGAGGTTAAATAAGCAACTAGGCCATGACCCCTGCAGGAAGCCCAGGCAGACTGAGTAGCTTTCACTATCATTATGAAACAGTTTAACAGTTAAGTTGATTCTTCTGTTTATGTTTAAGTACTATTTTGTGAAATATGTGTTACTGTTGGTGCGGTCTACATTTATTAGTTATCAATGTAGCAATGTACCAGCTTGTTTGTTAGCCTTTTTCGTACAAAAATAAGCAGTAATTGTTTGGAGGTTATAGCATGTTGTATGCTATCCTGTTGTAGTCAATTAATTAATCTGTTAAGTTATTCGTTAACTGGTGAGATAAGTTGTAGTAAGATATTTAAAAGTGCTATACAGTAACTTTGATGTTTATTCCTGTCATTCTGAATCAAACCTATTAATACAGGATCAATTGTGCCTGTGCATTGTTGTAACTGCATATAACTTGGCAACAAATCCATCTAAAGATTTTCCTGTCTGACTCTATTTCCTAACCACATGCTACATTACAGGGGTTAAAGCAAATGGAGCAGTTTGTAGTCTGCCAGTGTGAGCTGCAGGGGGTGGTAGAGCTGCACTTTACTGGACAGCAGGAGAGGAACTGAACATGGACTGCACTGCTGCCAAGTGTTTAGATGGACAGAGAGATGGACAGAAGGTTAGGGTGGGGGGGTGTGGGGGTTGACAGGCAGACAAACTGTGCTTTTCATTCCCCATTACCTAGACCTGTAGTATCAGTAACGTTTTCTGCCAACACAAAGAACAAGAGACATGAGAGAACGGAGAGGTGTCAGAGAGAGAGGGAGGGACAACAAGATTGGCAGAAACACACTCTCTCTCTCTCTCTCTCTTACCTTAATGATATCTAACCATTAAATGTTTCTGAAGTTAAATTAGCCACAACATTTATTGTTCAGTGTTGTGAGAACCACAAAAAAATGTGTGCCATATATGATGAAAGGCAAAACCTCAGGGGACAATATCAAAAAAGCTGAAGAGATAAAACATTAAAACATTAAAAGTGGGTAGATTCTGACCCTTTCAACTTGTAAGGTCAGTTTTAATTCTTGAAAACAAACTTGTAGCTAATTGCTGTAACTATGGCATGGAGAGGATCAAATGTAGAAACACTCACCCTCATTCGCAAAGTGTGGAGACTCCTCAGCATAGACCTCGCCTGTTCCCACCTGAGTCAGTGCTGACAGGAAGAACTTGTAGTGGACGGATCGGTCCGGCATGCGCAAGGTGAAGTGTGTCGCATTTGGAAGAAAGGTCTGCAGGTGTGACTGAACTACCTTGGAACCATTGACTACACACACACACACACACACGCAACGCAAGTAGTTATAGATTTCTTACTTCTTACTTTACATGCTGAAGCATACACACATACTGTATTTTTATTTTTTTTTTTTATAAATGGATGATTTCCTAGACTGCTGTGTATTGGGAATTATCATGGTCTTTCTTCATTTAGGAACTGCCTAAGCTCCTAAAAAATGATGTCTGAATATTTCGTTCTTGACAAACCAGAGCAGCTCACCTGTTTGATACTTGAGCTGGTATCCAATCAGATTGCCGTTGGGCTCCAAAGGTTTGTCCCATTCCAAGTAGAGTGTGTCAAAACTCCTGCGGTTGATCCTGAAGAACCTTGGAGCATCAGGAACTAAACACAATGATTGGAACAGAAAGAACATCATAGAATTCAAATTCTAAATTCTAAATATCCCTCTGGAAACCTGCATAATATATAGACCCCAGGAAGAGTATCAGTGCTTTAGGGCACAGCTAATGGGGATCCTAATAAATTATTAGTGGTCTGTCTTTGAAACTACATGATGACCAGTATCAGTGTCTTCTTCTGGATGTAGCAGCTGGCATCCTCACCTCCCTCCTTGGTGGTGAATTCCACTGGGTTGCTGGGAGGACCCTCAAAGCGATTGTTGGCCGCAACCATGACCATCTTATATTTAGAGTAGGGCACCAGGTCAGTGAGGGTGGCAGACGGCTCGGGCATGGTGCTGTAGAAGCCTTTGGTCTTGTTCTCCATCCTGACCGACAGACCCGGGACTAGACTGGACTCACGCCAGTAATACAACTGGGAGGAGGAAGGAGAAGAAGCAGCGTTTATTGGGATTAAAAAGAGTAGCTATCAGAAGGAGGATCAGGAGAACGTATCACAGTAACAGGCATTCTCACTCTGTACTCTTTGAACTCTCCCAGGACAGAGCTTGGGTCCACAGATTTCCAGTGGACGTTGACTTCAGTGCTGTTGACTTTTGATACCCGCAGGTCTTTGGGAGCGTCGGTGGGCTCTGAACACAAAAAAAAGGAGCAGACAACATGCTTTAGTTTTTTTGATTTTTGTTTTCGTTCATGTCATCATTCTGCCTCTGTTTTTCCGTCATGAACAGACAACAAAGTAACATCATCTATATTATACATGATTCAACATCTGTGTTGTCTGTTTTGCAGAACTGTAATATCAAGTGTTTTTCTACTTACTGTCCTCTCCAGAGTATCCATTGACCACATTAGACTCCGGTCCTGGTCCAAAATCATTTCTGGCCTGGATTTTGATCTCATAAGGCACATAGGTTTCTGTGTTGTGGACAACATGTTTGGTGCCCTCCGTGGTCACATTACTCCACTCCTCCTCTGTATCCTTCAGCCTCCACCACACATTATAGTGCAGGTTTGGACCATTTCTCTCCAGATCTAGCAGAGGCTGGAGAACAAACAAAACCTTACTGTGAGCACACACTGACTGTAAACACGGATTCCATCAGACACCGCTTGCATGCTTTACCTCCCACGTGATCTCCATGTTGTCGTTTTTGGAACCCCATCCTCGGAGACCTCTGGGAATGGCATCCGGGGCTTGTTTGAAAAAGATGAAGTTCACTTGGTTCAAACATCAACATCAATCAAATATCAACAATTACCATCTCAAGATTCCATCAGAAGAGTATAAGGGTATAGTGTGGAACATTTCATTGGCAGTAAATGAATAATCTACCCAAAAGTATTACTGTCTCAATGTATTAATAGCTTTAAAATAAGAAATAGTTTGGTTTCATAGCTACAGGACTTTTATGTGTACTTTACTTGCTTTATGGAGGCTGCCATCTAGTGCGCCATATTACCAACAGGTCTGATGAATGTGCGTTTTGAAGCAGAAGTTTACTCTGTAAACAAAGACGAATGTCTCCGCCAACAAAAACCCAATGTATAAACCAATGAAGACGAATGAAATGGCAGACAGTGGGAGAGCGGAGTGGAGTCATCATTTGTTTCCCTCAACAGTCTCACCATTAGATGTCAATAATTCTTACATAATGGACCTTTAATTGTCCTTGATGTAGAAAATCAAATTTTTGGGAAAAGTATGATTATACCTGATCAGAGGGCAGACAAGTTTCATTTAGCCAAGGCAAGGGTGGGAAACACTTCATTCTCTGTTTTTATACAAATATGAACACATAGTGTTTCTCACCAGCTCCACTGGTCTTGTATCTGGGTGAGGGGTTGCTGGGCTTACTCTGCCCCACTGAGTTGATTGCTATGACCCTGAATTGGTAGTTGACAAAGGGGGCGAGCTGCAGGATGACAGAGTTGAGGTCCCCAGGGTAAGTGGACAGGTTTTGCCACCTGCCTGGCTCCCAGCGGTTCTCTTCAAACTGGACCATGAACTCTGCAGAGACACACACAAAGAACATTTATTGTTACAACACCTGTAACTCGGGGGTAAAAGGTTATTAAATGAATTCAGAAGGTTGTCCAAGATCTCTGGGTCTCTTCTAGCTCGCACTCTCAGCTGTGGCTTCATGTTTTTTGCATTTAAGCATTGTAAAGATTTAGGATTTTATGTACAGATCTAGCACCATCTAGTGGAGCCACCATTTCTGTGGCGGCGAGTATTGACTGCTGCTGCCTGCTAACAGTGACAGAAGAGTGACATCTTAGAAATTGGCCCCTGTTACTGATAGAGGTACAATGGTACAATAGTGGTAATAATGGTAAAGATAACTCGTATGTGTGCTTGTACTACAAGACAACTATTGCAATTAAATGACCAGGAGAGCGATCATAAAATGACAGTGTATGTGAGTGTGTGCACTGACCTCTGATGGGGCTCCTGTGCTCATTTCCAGGGATCCAGGTGAGGCGAATGCTGCGGGCTGCTGGGTCTGACAGCTCCAGATCCATGGGAGGGTCTGGGCGGTCTGCGGAGAAACAGGAAATGAGTCGACAAGACACATGGCAGATACTGTATACGAGTACACACACATGCTGCATGCTACAAACGCTTTGCTTATTCTGCATAATGTCATTTAGTTTTAGTGATCAGTCATTCAGTCTTGAGTTAAAACACACTTCCAGATTTTGTACAACATATCTAAGTCTCCAGGTCTGAATCTTTCCTCTAGGTTCGCTGGGTATACTTCAGGAATTTGTACTTTAAATAAATGACAAATTGATTTGAGGATGGATTGCGGTGCATGCATAAAAGATAAACTGTGTAATAAGACAATTATGAGAAAAACATGAAATATTATTGTAATAACACAGAGACAGAGAGTTACAACACTGTAAAAGGAAGAGATAGCATAAGAAAAAAAACAAGAGGAGGGAAAGAAAAGACAAAGACATTTCCACCTGAGCTGTGTGTTACCTGGAGGCAAGGCACTATAGATTGAGGGGTTGAAGGCTTCCTCTGTGAGGCAGGATCAAGGACCAGGAAGTGAGTATAAAGGTTAGAGATAGTGGGTTAGTCTACCAACCAATCAGTATTAAAGGAGCACAACTGTCAAATCTCTGCCTCTTTTGTTTTTTAACTGCACACTTCAATTCTCATCTGTGAACTTCACTAAAAACTGAACCTGGTCATGACCACATCACTCAATCATGATGTTAATGTTAATATCAGATCTGAATAAATTCATTATTAACTCATTGACAAGTCAAAACAATTACCACAATCTGCAGTGCAACCTCACTTTGACACTACAGTGTCTCAACACTTTGCTTGCAAACTGTTAGATTAGAAGCAGTACATGAAGTTAAAGTTAATCTACATCAGTAAGTAGTAATTTGCATCAACAAAGAAATGCACACAATTTCCATTTGACGGCACTACAGTGTGAAGAAGGGACAACATAAACCACTAAAATCAAACATTCTGATTATAACTGTGCAGTATTTGAAAAACAAGAAATTTAATATGTTTACTCCTGCTGCTACTTTATACAATTTCAAATATCTATGAAATTGTGCTACAATCATGAGTATATATGTATATGTAAAGACATAATGAATACAATAATAACATAATAAATCACATTAATTTTACAATACTAGAATAAAAATGTGTTTTCAATTGCACAATCGTTTAAAAGATTTTACAATTGAAAATACATTTTAATTATTCAACTTTAATTCAATTATTTTCTGTCTAAAGTAGCATTTGAAATGCTTTTTCAATGATTTTCAACAGAAGCACAAGGTTTTCTCCAGCATTGTTCTGAATGTGTGTGTACCTAACACAGTGAGGCGGGCAGAGGCAGAGTCCTGGTCTATCTCAGATTTAACAGTGCAGGTGTATGTTCCCTCATCACCCTCATTCACATTGTTGATGGTCAGTGAGTCATCGTCCTTCTTCAGCCTGGGAGACACACACAGTCAATGATGAAACGTTACTGTGCATAACAGCCTCGTTTAAAGATAAGTAAGTGTATTAAACATAAACTCAAACTCAAAAAAAGACAGGCTACGGTGAGAGTGCTGACAACAAGTGATCAAATGATACAAATATAATCTGTACAATTCAATGAAGCACTAAGCAAAGAAAGGAACTCTGACTCTTCAATGTTAAGTTACTTCAATTATTTGTGCAGATAAGTGGAACTTGATATGTTTGTGGTGTTTTGACCTGACAGATCTATAAGAGTTCATTCAAATGAATTAAGGTCATCTTTAAATGCCAATACCTCCATCCAAAATAGAGAAACTTGTCATCCTTGGTCCAGGTCACAGTGACAGGCAGGCTGGGATCAGACTTCACTTTACAGCTGAAACTAACCGTGGATCCCCTGGTGACCGACTCGTGCTCAGGGGCTCGGACGATACGTGTCGGCTCTGAGTCGGACAGGTTGGTGAGGTTGGAGACAAACACATGTAATATATTAAATCACACAAGCAGAGGTAGTGGTAGAAAGTGTCAAAAGGTTGACATCATAGACCATAGAACAATGGCCCACTCACACCAATGAGTCGCGTCTGCCCTTTAAAAAACTTTTCTGGACTTTAAATTTGAATGAAATTGAAATAGTCTGTACTACACTGTAGGTTGTTCATAGAAAATCCTGTTTAACTTTGTTGTAAAACAGGAAAATGATGCCAGTGAGCTCCATTCAGAAAATGATCAAATTAAGTTATCTTAGATTAGTTGGCTTGGTATTTACTTCAGTTCAGTTCTACCTTAATGTAGCAGTTCAGGATTTTCAAAGTCTGGCAATGTAGCTGTAGCAGCTACGGACCAATGATGCCCATGTCCTCGCAAGCTGAACACACAGATTTTCTCTATGGACCTTGGTGTGTGTGTGTGGTGTAGATTTTATATGGTGAGCCGTTTGCTAAGTGGTTAAAATCGGTTTTTACTGTTGTAAACAGAGGATGAGGCAGGTTTGCACATCATCCAACAATGCAAGCTGTTTGGCACAAGGTAAGGGAATCATTTCATTAAAAAACCAGCTGGAGCTGATTTCTGCATGTGTCACATACACAGGAAGATGTGTTTATCATCCTGTGTGGTTACAGAGTCAATATCTTGCCTTGTAGTTGTACTGATGGTGATTACAGTTTTGCTGAGAGTGCAGCAGTGACATAATGTCTGACCTTTGACCTGCAGGCGAACCTGGTTCTCAGCTTTGCCCAGGATGCTGCTGGCCACACACGTGTAGGTACCCTCGTCTTCTGCTCGTGCTTTTTTGATCTCCAGCGTGCCGTTGATGTAAACGCGGTACTGACCACCATCCAGCCCGCTGCCCTGTCCATTCTTAAACCTGCAAATGATAAGAGAATATGAAAACACAACCTTGGACTTTACCTGGAAGCATGATACCAAAACCAGTATATTAATATAAAAAGCAAGCAGTGCTCACCAACGAAGCTCAGGCAGAGGGGAACCAAAGAACGGACAATCCAGGAAGGTGCGATTGTTTTCAACAACTTTAATCAGCTGGTTTTTAGGGCCCAGCATCCTCGGACGCATGTCTACAGGAGAGGGAATCTGGATTACATATCAACTTTTTCATAATTACCAAGGACTGTACTTGATGCAAAATACAAAGAAGTTAACTACAATCCCCACAGTCATGTTTTAACAGAGGTTTTAGGACTTGGTGAAGAGCAAAGCTACGGTGGACAGATGATCACCACGTTTGAAATCAGTCTCACCTAGAACACTGACAAAGGCATTGGCCAACAGGTAACCGTGCTGGTTGGAGGCGTTGCACTGATAGACAGCACTGCTTCCCATCTGCACTGAGCGGAAGATGATGGTGTCACCTAACACCTGTGTGCTGGGGTTGGGGGGAGAGGCTGACATCAGGAAAGGAGGAAGGAGAATAGAGGAGAAGAAAAGGTCATTGTATATGTGACTATGCTTTAAGACACTGGATAATAGATTATATTATACATATGTATATATATATATATATATAACAGTTAGCGATTGAAAGATATTAAGTGCAAACACAAGAGGAAATCTATAAAATGGATGACTTGGCAGCAACCAAAAGTAAAGCCAAAATATCTGGATTACTGATGTGGAGCTGATACATACTGTATACCTCTAAACTACACCTACTTTCTATAGGCTGTCCATTGATCAGCCACTGAATGGTAGGTTTAGGGTTCCCATTGGCGCGACACACCAGCCGCCCATTCTCATCCGGGGAAAGCACCAGGTCTGTAGGTTTGTCTAGCCAGTAAGGAGCCGCTGAAGAACAAAGAAAGTAAAGTTGGCACAGTGCACTTAAACACAAGTTAATATACTACTATTTAAAAATACAGTAGAGTACGATAATACAGAATAACCAATTTCCAACATGTTTTTTCCAGACTTGCATATTGATTTAAGAATTTATTGTGCAAGAGGCCAAATATAGCTTTTGTGAGGTCACCTAATGTTTGGCCTAAATCTACAAAGTCAATAGAGTCCAATAGCACATTTTTGTCTAATTTGAAATCATCCTCTCAAGGAGTTTTTTTTTCTTCAGGTTTACAAGTATCAATCAGTTTTGTGTATTAGTTGTTATTATTATTAAACCACTCTGTATTGGCACTGGGCAAGAGCAGGCCATTACCATTTACACATGCACAGACAAACAGGCAAGCTGAAATTGAAATTCCTGCAGCCACACTCACCGGAGTGGAGACATAAAAACACAAAAACCTCACCTTTCACTTCGACATAGATGGTGTGGCGTATGCTGCCTAAACGATTGTTAGCCATGCACACATAAGCCCCAGCATCCTCCTCTGACACACTGACAATCTTCAGGGTCTTGTTAAATTTATCAAACTTCACTTTGTGTCCTGGCAGGTCCCCACCCTTCTTAAACCACTTGATGGTGGGCGTTGGTCTGTAGAGGAGGAGCAACACAAATCCAGATTTTTTATGAATGGCAGAATATTTATTTCACCATTGTGTCACATTATTATTGCAGTGTGTGTGTGTGTGTTTGTGTGTTTCTGAGAACTCACAGTCCAGCAGCGATACACTCTAGCAGCAGCTGCTCATCTCGTAGCACCATCTTGGAGCTCTCAGTGCCTGACGGGGTGAGGAACATGGGTGTAGTCTCCACTACTTTACGGCCTAAAGACGAGGAAAGAGGAGAAGTTAAAAAAAAACAAAAAAAACATTCAGAATCTAATCCAAGATGTCTACAATTTGCTTCAAGGGGCTTAACATCTGGTTTGTTGGCACTGACACACATCTAACAATATTATTCTCATCATTTCCTTGTGGCTGTGTTCCGTCTCCTCCAGGCTTTGGATCTCTCTGTCCTGTAAACAGGGTTAATGTCTCGCAGGAAGTCATCATTAAGACACACAGAAACAACAGCATGGCCATTGATCTCACTTTGTGTTTGCCAAAGGAACAGAGAAGGCAAAGACTACTATTAAGGCTGAAGTCTAATTCAAGTAGATTTAGGGTCATGGCATTGATGAACGTAGACTCAGTCGCAACATATACTGGGTTGCCATGAGTAGACGTTTTAGAATGACGCAGGCTTTTATAATTAGGGTGGATGAGGATCACAAAGCAGGGGATAGCTCAGGTACGCACACAAAACCTGTGTGTGTCTATGGAATTTGATGTGAGGGAGTGAGCAGTTTATACACAAACAAATGATCTTAAAATAGCTTACACTTAACATGGCTTTTAAACTTGACAACACATTGGCACGTAGACTAGTGGGTCCAGGAATCGAACCCTAAATTGTCCAGTTGACAATCTCTACCACTGAGCCATCGTCGCTTAAGTATTGTTGGTCACTAATATGAAGATGCTATGGATGTGATGGGTAGCATTTTTATTTTGAAAAAATCAACCCTCATTTATATTAAGTCTAATTTTAATAAGTGTGTGACTGCTTGTGTTAATTCTACCATTTGGTGTCTTTAAGACAATGTCTCCCCCAATCATTTTTTAGAATGAGTTTAGAATTATGCTCCAGCTGTAAAAATCTGAGAGGAATCTGGGTTGACATTAAGCTTGGGCTTAGGTTTATCCCATGCAACATCAAATTCTATGCAGCATTGGCAATGATAATTCAGAATTATTTGCAATCACACCTCAGACTGAACCAATTAAAATGCTCCTCTATTATACAGCCTCATTCCTCTAGATCTTTGATCATTGGAACAGCACCAATCCAGGCTGCCCAAATCATAACAAATGTGCTGTTCATGGGCACCAAATCCAGTTTGGGGAAAGCTACAGCCTGCTGGGAAGGGAGAGGGATTGAATTAGCATTAGCCTCTTTTATGATGCAGATGAAGCCTGTGTGGGATTAAAGCATCTGTTAGTGATCAGCTTCTCCACTGACACACAGACATGAGAGAGTGGGTGAGTAGATCTGTTATCAGTCACTACACTGGAAGGAGAAGAAACATGAAAAGAGGAAACGCACAGAAAAGGGAGCCGCAGACAGTCAACGGCGAAACACCAAAGTGCGTGCTGATGAATCAGGAGAGCCCACCCCATCATAAAAGACAGGCATGTTCATAAGATATTGGGAAGAAAGTAGCAAGCATGTGCCCATAAATGTGTGTTTGAGTGGTGGTGTAAACACTTCGACAGCTGCCCTCATTATTTGCCCACACTTACATTGAATTGCGCATGAGCGCAGAGGAAGGGGGTGGGAAACCTTATTTCCATACATATATGACTATTAATGACCACAGCAGGAATCCAGACTGAATATTCATCATGTGACCTAATTCCTCTCAGTGCTGCAGCCTTATTGGTATCTTTTTTTCCTCCTGGGCTTCAAACATACAAGCCTGGCACTGTCACACAGCATATATATTCTCCCGAAGGGGCATATCACTTCACCCACAACCACATATGCTGCCAGTTCAGCTGATCAAATCCCTCCAGCTATGGACTCGCTCAATAGCTGCACGTCATAATCAATACAGACCTCATTTCATCTACTTGCAATACACTTGCATTGTGGCCAATTTGTTTGTTAAATACAAAATCATTATTCATTAGGTGTGATTACTGAACACTGAGAGACCAGAGTACAGACTGGTTTGATGTGAGTACATATTAGGATCAGAGAAAGCATAAGCTTTCATTTAAAACATATCTACAGTGTAAACAGGCACACAACTTATCTCAGATGTTATGATTTAAAGGTCCAATATGCATTCATTCAATTTAGCCTTATGAGATGCTAAGAAACAAAGGTATTCAATTAGAACTTAATTAATTATGTAAATACAAGTGTACTGACGTCTTGAATAGAAACTTATCTCACACTTGTTATTAAATAGCCTCTGTTTAGGCCGTCAGTCTGTTTGTTGCTTTTGAGAACAGCTGGGAGCACTGGGCCATGTATGCTGCGTTCAAATAGGGTTGTTTACTATTTGCATGAAATGAGCACATTTGAATATTACTTGAGCACAGCACCAGACAAGTCGTAGGAACGTGAAACAAAGCATCCAGCTAAAGGTTTTACTTTCAGAGAAAGGCCTTCTCTTCCTTGACTCTTAAGTAATTTGATGCATAGTTAATGTGACAGTCTTGGGAAAATGACATAAAAATCACAGTCAACATCCACAGTTCCACAACAGACAACTACGTCTTGTGTTTTGCAGCAAAGCTTTGACAAGAGGGTCAACAAGAGGTGGTGAAATGTATCGACTGCATTTTGTTTAAGTATAGTGTGCTATTTCTAGCTCTGGAAATGTGAGAAACCAGGTAGGAGGTTAGATCAAGTCAGTGGACAACTTGAGTTTCACTGAGCCAGCAGGTTAGTATTTGTAGTTACTGCAGGATATGATTGAGCAGGTGGACAGGAAGTGGATCGGTCCTAACAGTAAGTGACTCACCACCATAGGGGTCAGTAGCATTGTAAGATGTATCATTATATGGTTCCTCTGCAAAAACAAAAACAAAACAGGCACACACACACAGTTGACTATCAGTCCAAGAAAAAAAAAAAATAAAAAAAATACAAGAGAACGTGATGGTTGGTAGCAGATTTTGCATTACATGGAAATAATTCAAAATTTAATGTCTTCATTTGTCTAGAGCAGTGATTCCCAAATTGGGGTACCAGAGGTATGCAAAGTGATGTAGTGCAGGGGTGTCAAACTCAAAAGACCTACGGGCCAATGAGCGTCTATTCTGGTCATACAGTGTTTGGAGTGATCAAAAATTTTAAATTTTAAAATAATAACGTCGATAACTGTAATTAATACACCAAATACACTTGTATATTATATAATTAAGTTAAAAAAACATATTTAGTACTGTCTACTTTCTATCACTGTGCTGGCAGCAGTCGTGGGCCGCAAGTAATTGATTGGGGGGGCCGCATGTGGTCCACAGGTCCCTAGTTTGACACCTCTGATGCAGGGGGTACGCAAAAAACAAAAAAAAAACATTTGTAAACAGCCTGATTACATTTTGTAACTGGCATATAAGTAGACAGACCAACACATACATGTATTTTTCAAATGTGCAGGAGTAGGGGTACAAGTTTCACACCTGATGTTTCTCATGTCATGTCATTACCTCTAGATGGCGATATATTGTATATATGGTGTGTTATCAAAACACATACAGCAGAGGGAACTGGACCACACTGACTGCAGTGGTGTTGGTGCTTAATAGTAACGACTGCAGTAGTCAGTATGAAATCTGCAGCTGTGTGTGTATTGGTCCATGTGTGTGTGCATGCACGTGTGCAACTTGTCTACTTACTGTTCTGAACTTTGAGTGTGAACGGGTTCTTCTGCTGGATGGTGTGAGTGAAGGGGAAGCGAGCATTGCAGCTGTAGTCTGTGTGAGAGTCTTGACCAATGACATTGGAGAAGTACAGGTCTCCGTTCAATCCCATGGAGACTCTCTTATCCTGTGGTATCGGAATCATAGCTGGAAGTCACCAGAAAAGAAAAGACAAGGACAGAGAGAAATGGAAGACGGGAAGAAAGAAAGTTAATGTTACATGTTACAACCAATGATGTTGCTAATAAAATGATAGGTAGTGTATTATTCCTCCTATACATTGTGAATAAAACACATTTTTATGAACCACAGTCGATATCACATGAACTTGCCATTTGTTTTAGACTTATCCAATCCAATCCATCTTTATTGATTTTTATGATCAAAATCAACTGTATATGATTCCATTCACACACGTCCTCCTGTTTGCTGCCAACTGATCATCATGAAAGTAGCATAAAACATTTTTAATACCACTATAGCTCCATAGATTATTTTCTTCACTCTGCTATTCTGCTCTGCTCTAGTAACCCTACACTCTACCTATACCATACACCCAGACACATCCTCATCATCATCATCGTCATCCACACTCTATAACTGCAAAGACTGACAGGAGCCACATGGTTGTCAAGACAGTGCCTCAGGACCAATTAGTATGCTGACATGTTGATGGAATGTATTGTGGTAGATGTGAGCATGTAGTGTAAGACTGTGTGCACATCATGGAGTCTGTTCACAGAGTGGGTGGAGTACACGTAAATATAGGGGGATAGGACCATATTGCTGATGAATCCGTTTTAATAAATGAGAATACTCTGTTCCCTGTGTGTGAATGCTCGGCCTCATCTCTGGGTGATGCCGATCAAAATTAAGGGTCAAAATAGGCCCTTTGCACAGCAGCCATTTTGACAGGTCAAATGTGTAACTAAATAATCAAATCAGTGATGGCTGAGTTCCATTTAGCTTTCTTAGTTTCAGGGTGAATGCTGATTCACCGTCACACTGTCCTGACACTTATGCATAAAACAACTGCAGGATATGTCCAGACATACACTGTGTGTGTGTGTGTGTGTGTGTGTGTGTGTGTCTCTGTGTGAGTAAACATTGGAGTGTTATTAATGCTCACCACTGTTCATCCAGAAGGTGAACGGAGGAGGAAGACCAGGTGGGGGGTTGCAGGGTAGAACTAGGGGGGAGCCTTCAGTCACCACCACTGGCTCCAGCACCTCCTTTGGCCACAGAGGAGCCTCTGAAGGAGAAGGCAGGGAAGTAGGAGGGAAGGAAAGGAGGTGAGAAATATAATTGTGAGGGAAAAACAATTCCCATCACAGCACAAAGCAAAGCACACATTTTCTCATGTGCTAATCATTACTGAGCTTGTAAATATTGTTCTTTACAGTTGACTGGTGAGTCGTTTGTGGTCAGTGATCAAAGTTAAGCAATAGCTCACAAAAGGTTAAAGTGTATTGTCATTTTATCACAGAAATGGGGCAAAAATCTCATTTAAAAGTCTTTGTAAAGCCTCCATTTGACTCCAGTCAATCAGGTTTGTCAATTACACATAGTTAGTGTCCTACACAAAAAAGGAAAATGTAAAATGACATGGAAAATATACAACACTAGCAATCAGATTGCTGGATTGAAGCTATCCATTTTAAAATGTGTTATAACTTTTGGATGTTCTTACTCGAGACCCGGAGGAGGATTTTGTTGGTCATAGCCATTCCAAAGTCATTTGCGGCGAAACATTGGTACTCTCCTTCGTAGTCTACTGGTCGTCCTCCGCTACGGAAACCGATCTCCAACGTCCCCGAGCGCTTTCGCATCGTCACCCTTGGATCTTTGCCGATATTGTAAAACTTTCCATTCCTTCGCCATGAGAACCTGACACACGAAACAAAGGGAGAAAGTGTTACGTTGATGTGAAGTTGTTCTGCCAAAACGAAGTGCCGATGTTTCATCTAGTTCCCCACCCACTCAACCTCCAATCAAAATCTCAAATGTCTGAGTGGATGAGTGGATTTTGATATTTTATATTCAAAAAAAGTAATATTTTGTCCACCACCATGTTGGTGTTTTGAAACTAAAAGTAACCTGCTCTTTTAGAAGAGCAGGGGTGTCCACGCTCACATGTAGTGATTGAACTGACATCATGCTGTATTGGAAAAGACCTGAAACTAGTTAGTGAAAATATCTGAGGCAGAATCGGCTCATTTTCCTATGGACTTATGTACAAAACAGTGGGTGGACATCCAAGAGACAACAGGTTTCAGGAACTTCCACAATGACTTCACTTACTAGACTACATCCAGAGACTCCCTGATTAGACCCCACCTGTCAATATATACCAACTAAGTTTGCAGTGTGGATTTACAAAATATGCTTCCTGTCATCTTTAAGCGAGTTACAGTCTGTGTGTTTGAGGTGCAGTGTAGCACTGAGATGAAACAATGGGCCATTGTAGAAGCGCCGGAGACCAGAGCTGTGTTGTGGCGTAAGTTGTGTAGTGAGAGGCCAATTGTGAGCGAATACGTGAACGATCTCTTTCGCTGAATGTTTCATGAGCATGAATAGTCAACTAAGTGCATTACGAGAGCACAATGACGGTCCTGGGAAAGGGAGAGCCGGTTTGTGTGTATGAGTGCATGTGTGTCTTTATATAAAGCCAATCTGTCTCCAGAAAAACAATGTACCACTGTCCTGAGCTGGTCAAACCCCTGCTGATGTAATCACTGGAGACCCAGCATCAGTGTGTGTGCGTGTGTCTGCTCCACTTCTGTAGGTGTGTGAATAGCACTTAAAATGCATGTGCGCACATGTGATTGAGCATACATCTTAATATGGGTTTAATATGTGGATGTGCATGTTTTTTTCTGTATGTGGGGCTAAACAATGTGAAATTAGATGAAGACATGAAGATGAAAGAGAAACTGTATTATAATCTACTAAGGTTGCTGGGTTACACTTCCTTAAGCACACCTATAATTTGTTCTTTTCAACAAATGTTTATGTTATTTGTTGAAAACATGACCTGATAGCCATCAATAAAGAAAGAAAAATGGAGCAGAACTTGACTACATCATGTCTGAATCGCCTGTGAGAAAAACACTTATCATTATGAACCTGGCAAGTAGTTAGGAACATCAGTGTATTCTGATTATTGGAAGTGTTTCAACTACGACAGGAGATGTTTTTCTTAAAAGAAGGTACATGTAGAACGCAGTACTCTGCTTTCCCAAAGAGAGAATGTTATGCAGCACTTTTAATTGCCTCTGTGTTGACAGCTTGTGACACTGATGGTGTAGAAGGCAGGCAGGTGTCATGTTGAGTTTAAAGGTTCGTTAGAGGGCAGCAAAGCAGCTTGGAGGCAAGACACTTGTGTCAAGGGGGACGTAAGTGAACAGGGAATGGGTGCTAACATGAAACGGTGTTGTTGTGTGAGCAGGGCCCCAACTAACAATTATTTTCTTGATTAATCGAGTACTTGTTTGGTCTGTAAAATGTCAGAAAATGCTAAAAAATGTAGATTGGTGTTTACCACAACTGGAGATTTTGATGTTCTCAAATGTCTTGTTTTGTCCACAAATCAAAATGATTCGGTTTTAATGATGTATTTGTTATGTGAAGCAAAGAAACGAGAACATATTCAAATTTAAGAAGCTGGAAAACCAGAAGGCTTGTTTTAATGATTGAAAAAACACTTATGGATTAACTGAATAATCGTTGCAGTCTTATGAGTGTGTGAGAGAGAAAGACAGACAGGCAGGCAGGAAGACAGACAGACAGACAGACAGAAGAGGACAGGCAAGAGAACAAATTTGATTGACACTGTCACTCCTCATAAGTCTCTCAGTGTGACACAGGACTGAGCTGGATGGAGCCAGACAAGGAGATACAAGGACAGACAAAAGAAGAGGCGAGAAACAAACACAGAGAAGGGCAGTGAGTGTCAGTGAACAGTATGGATTATACACCATGAGAAATATGGTTATGACCAGCTCCGACTCTGCAGAAATATTATAGTTTAGGATCATGAAATGAGTCATGATTATGAGAGAAAGTTGGGGTAGATTAAGTTAGGTTTAGTAGGTAAGAG
This sequence comes from Solea senegalensis, assembly GCF_019176455.1. NCBI lineage: Eukaryota > Metazoa > Chordata > Actinopteri > Pleuronectiformes > Soleidae > Solea > Solea senegalensis. The sequence goes on along the minus strand of NC_058024.1, from coordinate 14,475,833 downwards.
TGGGTCAGGTGTAGGGGTCTGGTTTGGTGTAGGTTTGGTTGACTTAGGTTACCTTAAGTGAGACAAGGTGTAGGTTATTTAAGGATAAGGTAAGAGAATGTGTAATGTATATGCATATAAATCAATGCAATGACCTCTGATGTCATGGAAACACAACACTTTATGTTTGTGTTTGTGTTTGTGTGTGTGTGTGTGTGTGTGCATAATGCTTACGTAGGCACTGGGTTGCCCTTGGCCTCACACTCGATGATGATGTTATCTCTGGGATCGACAATGTAGTCCTTCCCTGACTGTTTGATTATAGTGGGGGGCTGCTTCACTGTGGGAGGAAGGGGGCAAAGAGAGGGCGACACAAGTGAGGTTGTGTCCACAGTATGAACACACATATCCAGACACATGCAGACACACAGCCCTGTCACTGTGCAATTAGAATGCTCAAGACAACAAAGTCTACTCATAGTTAGTTATGTACAGCTTTCCTAAAGTGGGGAGACATCAGAAGGGAAAGGTTTAGTAAACCAATACATTTGGTCAACAAGTGTACACTTGTGTGCTTTCAAGTGTTTAGGTTCTTAAAGTGTGTGAGTTTGTGTGAGGTACACTGACACATATGCCAATGCTGAGGGACACCAATGGATTTTTCAGACACACTTCATTAAATCAGCTTAAGTGTTCTCTGTCTTAAAAGGATAAATCTGTTTTTCCCTGCTGGCAGCCATGTTTTCACTAAGCATGTCTCCACCTCTTCTGTGTGTTCTTGATGCAGGGGTCACACACAGCACCATCAGCTGTATAAGATAATGTACTGACTATTATGCAAATACCTCATAGTCTGAAGTAACACTGTATCTGTTGTAAGGGACCTTATTTTGAGTTTCCAAAGTTTGTACAATCTATTTTACAGTACTAATGCTGATGCTGATCCCATATTGCCCACATGTGATAGATTAAGTTAATAATAAAACACATAATACTGCAGCACTACAAACTCTCAGCTACAGGCACAGGAACATTATTAGTGGTGTGTTATAGGGACACTTACTGTCTTGCTGGATCTTTGCTGTTAGTCCAACATAAGGCACAAACACAAAGAGACAAGTGGACAAATTGTAATGTGAGTGTTAATTCTATTAAAGACATTCACAACATGTTATAAATCAGTTCTAAATAAATAAGTTATCATGCTAAAGCTCAGTGGTTGCCAGCTGGTCGCGTCCACTTTGGAGTAGATGAGTTTTGTCTGATGGGAACTATGTCAGTAGATGTGTAAATTGAAGGGAAATCTGGACTGGAACCGTTAGGGACCACTGGCATAGCATTATACATTATGTTGACTAGAAATTATGAAACTGCTTTAGTAGTCATATAAATAATATGATATGCAGACTGAAACAGAGACACAGTGACTGGTGACTCACCTGTAAGGAGTTCCCATATCAGCAAAAGGTGAACAGTGAGAAAGAGAAAAAAACAACATACAGGTCAGATTTGACTCAAATATCAGTGTTTTGACAGTCTCACAGTGGTTGTTTTGTTGACAATTAATCATCTAGACAAAAAAGAAAAGAACATTAATAATTGCTTTTAAAGCTTCATAAGCATGGCTGTTTACTCTAGCCTGCAGTGGTACTGTAATATCCTGTATTCATGTTGAAAGAAGAGTGACACATAATTGAATAATCCTAAACAGGAGAATAGATGAATAAGAAAAAAGAGCATGTAACATTTGGATATAATTGATTCATTTAAAATAATGCAAATAGATTTGTATAAATAAACAAAGAAATCAAAAACTTGAATAAATAAGATGAATTAAGATGTACGCATTTATATCCTTGTTTTAAAATGTCAATACTTTGTCTTGTACAACTGCATACATCTATTTACTGAATTTAAGTGGGCTTCTATTCACCATATGCATGTGGAGATGTATCTAATGTGAGTGTGTGGACATGTGCGTGAGGATGTGTGGAAAGTGCTCATCGATTAAAGGTCAATAGTGCGGTTTGCTGTGAAGCAGATAAGTAGACAAATGAAAACCAAGCAGGTGGGGGTTTTTCTCTCTGTCGACCGAATTAAACCATCAGCTAAAGAGCATGCGGAGCCTTTGTTCGCTCCGACATGGGGAGGAGTCTTGAGGAGTTGAATCTCTCCTACAGCATTATTTTCTGTTTCAAATAATGTCTTAACTTGCAATAGAAAGTGGTGAATGATCAACATGCACTTTATAATGTTGTGAAAAATAGGCATTCACTTTACTCTTAGAATAGTGTGCTAAAACATCTTGATGTAACCTGTGGTAAAATGATGCGTAAACTGAGAAGGATATTTCAAAATTTTATGAAGCAGACTTCCACACATAAATTGTAATAAATATGATCTCCTAGCTCCTATCGTCGATGTGTCCTTGGGTTAGACGCTTCACACCAAATTGCTCCTGGTACCTCATTGTGAATGATGTTTGAAAGAGCACTGCATATAGATGCTCTATGAATACCTTGTGAGTGGGAGTGCATGAGTGAAAACTGTGGTGGAAAGCACTTTGAGTGGATAATCAAGACAAGAAAAGTCTACTATTATTATTCTGTAAGTAAAAACTATTGACCAAATACTGTATTTACCATATTTTTATATTATAGTATATTTATCGTCCTGCAATGCCAAAACTATGGGATGCACAATAAACAAGCGTTTAACTTCATGAATGGTCATTGTTTGGTTGGGTTTGGTTTAGGCAGCAGGTGAAGTGGGACAGTCCACCAGCAGACCATTGCTTTGAATGACTGCAGTAAAAGGGAGTGTTGAATGAGGGGGCGGGGCCAATTGGTCACATCACTGTCAGATTTGTTGACTCAGTGTCATCAGCGGGAGGAACATAAGGCAACAGCACATACTTGATACTTACATCAATCAGCACAGCAAGCGATAACATCAGGCTGAGCAAAGACCATAGTTGTGGTTTTAATATGTACTTAATTAATATAAAAATCATTCTTCATGATCAAATTCTAATGCTTTGTCAAACCACCCATCCACCACCCTGACCTCTGCCCTTTGACCTCGGATTTCTCTATATATGTCAATGGACTTCCTCCTTTGCTCCTATCATAATTACTATCTCCACTAGAGGTCTTCTAATAATACAACCTGAATACAGGCCATAATGAGCTGCTGCACAGACGACCTATGGGGTCATTGTTATGGAAGGATGACGCCTGTCAGTCATCAGTGAAGCACTCTAAACAAAAACTGCTATACAAATAAAGTCTGACTGATTTAATGACTATTAAGGCAAATGGATGATATTTGGAGTCAAATGTGATACAGTTTTATATGGGTTAGGGTTAGGTCAGATTTTACATTTTGTTTGTATTTGTTCTAATATCTAATACAGTCACCATACATGATATGAATGCTGTATTGTCATGTGTGCCTTACTGAAGTGGAAATGACCTTTCTAGAAGTGACCAGATGATATTAATGAAGCTTTGGCTCAGCTGGTGACAATGTGGAAAACACATCAGGAGAGGTCACACGGTTTTAAGTGTATCATCCTTAATGCTCTCTCTGTTAGGCAGGGTGTGGGCATGTGTGTGTGTGTGTGTGTTTGGATCAATAGAGCATCTTAAGGCCAGGGTTGAAAGGTCGGGCTCATAAAAAAACAGAAAGTGCGGGCACCATGGGGAGCAGTGGGACAGAGGACAGTGACCCTTATTAATGAAATGAATGTACAACTGAAAACTGTGCATACGGTGAACTGGCATTTATAAATATGAACAAGAACAGAGATAACAATCAAATCTCACATCGTGTCTGAAATCATACATGCAAATCCAGTGAGTGTAGTGTTTTGGCAGCAAGTACAATCAGCAACATTTCTGCATTAAAATATATACAAGACTGTATGTTTGAGTAGTGAATGTATGTGTACATATACATACATAGCCAAAAAAGCCCCTACATTCATCAATCATCTTTTCTACAACAGTTTGATAAATAAGGCCCACTTTCTGTTTTCCCACTGAAAGTGGGGCATACAAGCCAGGTGTCCTTGGTGCTCTCTCAGTTTAAAATAATTTTTCATAAAACAATGGAGAAACATCCATCTTTGTGTGCGTGTGTGCGTTTCCCCACTAAAAAAGAAGGTGTGTGTGTGTATTGAGAGGAAAAAAAAGAGAGGAAAGACGAAACTTCTCCCCTTCTCATTTGTGCTTCTATTTATGCTTCCCTGTGGAATCTTTTTAATAGCATGTCATAATGGACAGAATGTGTGCTTGTGTGTGTGTGTGTGTGTTAACAATGCCTATGTAAAAGTGGTGAAACTTAAAGCACAAATTTTATCTATTATCTATCAAATTATCTATTGATCATATCTCCCGTTTACAAGTTTTATTAAAGAACCATTTGCTGCAGCATTTGGAGTTGAAGTGGATCTGATGATGACTTACGGTCTTGTGGGACTTCGATGAGTGTTGCTTCACGCCACAGTAGAAGCAGTAATGAGAGGCGAGCCAGGGCCACATGCCCGCCCTGCCCCAACATCTCTCCCTGATTGGCTCACCTCGCCTCTCACCTCTTCTGATTGGCTAAACGGTTCTTCCGACAGCCGTGCCAAGGTCCTGTGACACGGAGACAGATGGTTAGGAAACGGAATAGTAGAGTGTACAGAATATGTACTATATAAATTGGGGGTGTGTAGCACTCTATATGTATTCTGGCATGGAGAGAAAGTGTCAACTCTGGCCTACATTCACAGCTGAGTCCCAGAGAGGCTCCTCGGAGAGACCAGCATGGAAACAAAGCTGAGGAGAATCTCTGTGGCACTGATGCTTAGACTGAGGTGAATTATTGAATTATTTGCCCTGAAATTACCTCGCTGTATAATTCTCGCCCCATCAATCTCATTACTCTGATCTCATTAGTGTTTCAAATATATTTTCAGATTTCTTTCATCTGAATTTACAAATGTGTTGTTGAATGTAAAATCTGTGTTTTTCTTTTCATGGAACTATGACACGGTTTTGGCATTATCTACCCTTCTTGACTCTCAAGACATTTGATAAACACATTAGACATGTATCATGATTAAAACAATCTGTCAATTTCTGCTCCTATAAGACAAATACTAGATAATTGTGTATTTGTTTTATGCACAGAAAACAGAAAACACTTGTTGAAGAGAGAAAACACTCAAACACACTATGCCACAACATTAAAATTACTAATTGTGTACAAAAACGCACCACTAAGGGCATGATGTTTGCTCTGAACTGTGCTCTGCTGCTTTGCATATATTCCATTAGTTCTGTTGATTGTTTGTGAGATGCAACTCTGATTTAAGTCCACATTTTTGTTCATTCGGAGAATTGTCTGGCCTCAGTAACTAGATTATTGGTGAAAAGCACCCAAAGAGAGATTTGAAACCAACCCTTGAGTTGGTACACCAGATGATAAATCAGTGATTTCTTGCAATCACTGGTGTCACCTCTTCAGCTTGTGTAAATATTCAGCTACCAGCCAAAGCTTTCTAATTTACTCCCCACCACGTCCACATGACAGCCAAGTCTCTGGACTGGCAATCATACAAGGACCACCTGCCCACTGTTAATCCATGTCCCCAGCACGCTGCTATGTCCCACCAAGATTAGTCCTTCTCTCGGCTTCAGCTCAAAACTACATGACATCAGGCTGAATTAAAAAATGATTAAATAAATAAATAAAATCGTATAGGAGTGTGGTGGCGGGGGGTATTCACCATATGGCTGCCCTTTCAAATGTGGGTGGGAAATGTTACATACAGTAACACACTAGTCCTACTCGTATACACTTGGACTAAATATTGAAATATAAATAAATTTAAATCTCACACAAGTCTTGGCTCTCAGTGTTTAACTAAATTGTTTTGGAATATTTGAAGAATCTACTTTTATAATATCCATTGGTAACAAATCTTATTTAAAAAGGATTCCATCGAGATGTAGCTACAAGATTCTTGGAAATCATTGTTGACAAACACCAGACACCAGGGAAATATTTTAATGGGGGAAATAGGGTATAATATGTCCCCTTTAAATTGGACATTTTAAAAGTAATTAGTAAATGACCATTGCATTCCATTGATGTCATGTTTGCTCACATTTTAAAAGAAAGCAGAAACAGTTTAATAATCCTAATATCTCTATCCCATGTGAGCAGAGGAACAGAGTGACAAAAAGAGATGGGACACAACAGCTTTTTGGCCTGAGGGCAGTTGTCAGATTTCATCCAAAGCCACCCAAAACACCTTCCACAAACTATCTGGCAGTATGTCAAACCTACACTATTCAATTAAATAGCTCATCTTCCCATGGGGAGCAAAGACCTGAGTGTTGGGCGGAAAGAGAATCCAATCACACACGCATATGCAGATGTAGAGGGAGGTACACTACATGGTTGCACAAGGATGAAAACACACCCCCGACACTCAACACGCACACAAACACACACAAAGCACACTCTGAAGACCAGCTGGTGTGAAACCTGACCAGTATCACCCTATCTCTGTTAATTACTGCGCACGAACACACATATACACACACACACACACACACACACACAGAAACAACAGGAGGACAAAGTAGAGGGAAGGGATAAGGACACAATAGTCCATTATAGGCCTAAAGAAGCAAAACCTGATTCAGCATTAATGTCTTAATTGTCCAGGTTCTCCAGCTTCCTCCAACAGTCCAAAAACATGCAGATTTGGAGATTAGGTGTATTGGACAATATAAATTGACTGGAGCTGTGAGTGTGTGAGTGGATGGTTGTTTGTCTCTATGTGATGGACTGGCGATGTCAACTGGGATTGGCACGCACGACCCTCATGTGGACAATAAAGCAGTAGAAGATGAATGAATGAATGAATGACTGAATAGAGATAGATAAAGGTAGAGCGCATCATAAACATGGTGATAGACTGAGAGAAACGGGGTCAGTGTCACATACCATAATATACACAGATTAACATAGCATCTACTCTGCTCTGCATTTCAGCTTTTGCATGTCCCACATGTTTAGTCACGTGAACATTTCGCAGAGAGTAACATACGTTTCTGCTGAATCAGTTGTGTTCAATGTCAGAATAATCTGGCGGACAAGGGGAGTTGGTAGGTTTGGTTTGGACAAATGTGAAACAACAGCTATCGATTATGCCATTTGACGTACTTACCAATAAAACACAAGGGAACTAGATCAGATTTACTTTAGGTCAGCCTGAGGTTAATATTATGATAACACATTCAAACACATGCACAAACATACAAATGCTTGTATGCATATGATACATACAAAAACCCAGTACTATTAATACACATTTATATCACAGATATGTTCAACATGAATGTCAGTGTGAGTGTAGGTGACTCTTATCATCTGTTCTCACACAACAGATTGCATATTGTACATAAAATGCAGAATTGGCTCTTTTATTGTCCTATTTTATCTTTGATAATCTTGTTTTACACTCTGTCAGGATTCTGTTTGTTTGCTTTTGTCCTTAAAATCCTTAAAACTGAATGCGTTCCCAGCCAGTTAACATAAACATCTGCATCGAATTTTACCAGAACACTAGGAGATTTCATTGCTGCTGCAGAATGCTTATGATGCTTATTGTATTTCTGGTTTTAAAAGAAAGGCATCAGCTCTGTCACCTAATGGAATACAATGTGGGTTTACTGAATCAAACAGAGAAGCAGGTCAGTCTGTATGCAGGTTGCCAGTTGTCAACATGATACAATATTTGTTTCAAAGTCCATTCTATTTTAGGTGTGTGACTCAGTGGCAACGCTGAGGGCATTCACTCCTGAATTGCCCTTGTACCATGTTGCTGATCTTTTACAACAAACATCCCTAAAATAACCCTGCAACTGTCAGACACAATTATCCTCAGCACTCCACCATAGTAATAACATGACTTACTCCACTACTACATATATAATACATAATACATAAATACTGCAGGTAAGACAGCAGTCCCAAGCAGCTGCTGCAATTCCTACAATTTCTACAATTTAATGAGACCAATCTATCAGTCATTGTCAGGCAACTCAGACTACCAAGCACATAGTCTCAAAATATGGGTGTGCAATGCAGGCATACATAAAAAGGGACTTACAGAACATGCGTTGATGTGGACACTTGGTCTGTCCACCCACTGTTGTGACCACTTAGCCAACCTGATGAGACACAGAGAAGAAGAAAAAAAACAATATTAGCACCTTGCTTACAGGGTAGTGTAGCTCAAATTGCTCCACAAATGACAAATTAGACTAATTATTTACTAATTTCAGTTCAACCGATCAGGCATTGTTCTAGTACTACGTGTTCCACTACTACTACTACTACTAAGGATTATGTGGACACCAGAGACTGTAAGTCTTGCAAAATGAACCACTTTACATGCAATGGATAACAATGGACGGTTAAATGAAGGAAGACAAAGCAAAACTGTGCTGCTTAACTCTGAGGAGCAGACTCAAGTCAGATGTGCTGACTGCTCATTAGTCTTTGTTAGCCTGGGCAGCGCAGAAAGAGGCAGACAACAGTGTACACACACACATACACACACGCCCTAGGACTGTCTGCAGCAGTGT